>NC_056745.1:375274948-375387448 GCF_019279795.1 Protopterus annectens
CATGTGGGGAGATGTGCATCACGGGCAGGTGTTTGATCCCGGGTAGTAGGTTCTGCATGACCAGCAGGAGGCTGAGCAGTCTCGTGAACCACTACTGCACATACAACTTGTGTCCAGATGTCTACAGGACTGGACATCGTGTCGTGATACCAAGTCTGATGTTTACACAGGATACTTATCCCATGAGGGATATCCAAAAATTGAACAAGCAAACGACCTTCGATTTTTTTGGACTTACGAAAATGTGATAGGGTTTTACATGCAAGGGATACATAGTTTGCAATCCTGACACTGCCTAGGGTGACACTGCCTACTACATATGAGTAGTGGTCACTATGTGTAGATATGGCTGCGCCAAGCTAGTAGCCCGAGTATGGCTGGATTTGGTGGACGTTCAGGAATGGGGGCGGGTTGTGTGCTGTAGAGGGGATGATGGGTATTCAATTATGCATCCAGGTGTGTTGCAGTTGGATGGCTCAGTTCCATCCAGACCATTCTGTGGGTATGTGCCAGTGACGTTTCTGTACATGTGTATCGCACATGTTAATATTCATATGTTTGTGTGATTGTGTTCTACAGTATGGCCTGTCAGGTTGTATTGCGGATGTGTATGTTTGTTTTTGTGTTTCTTTCTAATTCACCCACTGCTCCCTCATACACCTCCAGTTCACCTATTGTGCATCCAACACAGTCTCGCCTTTGTGGATTATAACATTACCCATCCCCCACACACACATATTCTACACACTCCATCCATCCCTTCTTTGGTTGATGGCCCATGGCACTGTCAAGGGAACACATTGCATACACTACATATCTCAGGTACCTGTATGGTTGTGAGGACTACCCTAGCATTTTTCACCTTCCACATTCTGTACATCACGCACATAAGTACACGCAAATACTTATCTTTCATGACATGGTAGGTACACCCGGGTAATACCCATTCAACTTTGACACATCCTGACAAGAACGGCTTGGACCGCAGATGGGCAGATTTTGGCTGAATGCTCTGACCATTGGTAGGTTGCCACCTTTTCATATGGCCAGGATGGGATATATTCCGGACACAAATCAGATTCTACAGGACAACACATACCCACGGTCAGTACAACGGATAATACTTTTGTTTTATGCCTACATGTTAGCTTATTGTTGTAGCAGTTTATATGCTCCTTCTGTTTCATTTACTTGCTTATTCTATTTCTTGTAACATGTGGTATGTTACATATGGAAATAACTATTGTATGTGACTATTACATGCAATGTGGGACATAATTATGTTATACGGTCGCAGGATATTTTACATTTATAATGGCTTTGGTATGGACACAACTGCCCAGCTGTGTACTGTCCCTCACAATGTGGGACAGGTGGTAACCCTGACCATTGGGCTAGACTTAGCTATTGGCAGCATGCTAACATGATACGTTTCACTTCCACTTGGTATAACTATCAACACTGCATTAGAATATGGGCACACGGTTTTAAATGTCATTTGTTCGAGGGATGGAGAATCGATATTCGCTAACATGCATTTGTGTTTGCTTCTTAATTTTGTGTTCACAAGAACTGTCTTGCATGCTTTGCACACGTTTCAGTATCCACGGACACTGACAGGTGTGATTACTATTGCAGGCAGACTGTAATATTCAGCATTTTAGGTTGCACATCAGCAGCCGACATTTCCATGGCTCCATGCGGCACTTCGACACACCCCATACACTCGTGTTCGTTTCCTATGCACGTGGATGTGGCGGCAGTGCACCTTCATTAATATGCATATGGCGCTACTGCGTCATCTACATGCTGCACGGTCGGCACAAGCCTAATGCCGGCCTTGCGCCGAGCTTCATGAATCCCGGGGATTGTGTTAGCATTTTTAATGGTTACATAGATAAATAATCAGACCATTAAAAAATAATAATACACGGTATATTATCAACATACTCTCTGATACCAGATGTAGAAAGTAAGTTATTTTAAGCAAAAATAAATTTATAACATACCAAATCTTCAGTGATTGTCACATTTTACAAATGTGTACAGTCCATGAACTTTATAACCAGAATTATACATACAAATACATAAATGCAAATATTTCAGGCACAGGCGATATGCCCTTCTATACAAAACAAATTCCACAAACTGGATAAATGCCCAGTTTACACCTCAGAGCAGAATTAGAATAAAAATAAAGCAATGAACTGACCACGGCTCGGTGAATTCAAATAGTTTTAATAAAACACAGAGTAAGCACTTTCACAATTTACAACTAATCGCTTCATCAGACTCCATTCATACAGATAAAAGAATTGAATTTAAAATAGTATTTAACCAATCAAATACCACATCCAGTATGACATCATTAGTTAATAACAATTAATTTATTGGTTTAATTATATGACACAATTTTTATTATTTTCTACTTTTATTTTTTGTATACTACTTTAAAGCCTAGAAATTTTAATTGTTATTAACTAATGATGTCATATTGGATGTGATATTTGATTGGTTAAATACTATTTTAAATTCAGTTGTTTTAACTGTATGAATGGAGTCTGATTAAGCGATTAGTTGTAAATCGTGAAAGCGCTTACTCTTTGTGTTTTATTAAAACTGTTTGAATTCACCAAGCCGTGGTCAGTTCGTTGCTTTATTTTTATTCTAATTCTGCTCTGAGGTGTAAACCGGGCATTTATACAGTTTATGAAATTTGTTTTGTATATTTTTTGGAGTGTTCTCTTACTGGGACATGGCAGAAGGTGAAAATACCAGTGGAACCAGAGGAAATCATTATGGACATTTTACAGGGTTGCTTAATATGCAAGGTAACCCCCTTATGCAGAATCCAGTTTTTCCAGCTACAACAAAAGAAGTGACTGATCATGATACAGACATGAATTTTATATAGACTTTTAGGAACCTGAAAAATAAACTTTATAGCTTTAAAAGGTTGCAATGGCAGAGGTTTCACCTTGAGGCATCTTTAAAATATAAAATAGTACCCAGAGGACTGAGGGTGCTAACTATGTCCAGCTATGGTGAAACCTATCCAGACCTGCTACAAAAATGGCAGAGTTTAAATTTACAACTAAGTTATGATTACATGCACCTTTTGATCGAATACTTTAAACCTCAAGAAAAAATGCTGGCAGATGACATTGAAAAACTACAATGTGAACTAGCCAATAACTTCTCTGTTGAAGTTATAGGCAGTAAATTGGATGACTTGTTCAATAGTATATTAAACTATGAGAAGTGGCTTCAGAACACTAAGACCAGGAAACTGCAATGCGATTTGAATGACTTCCAATGCAAGGAGGTCTTCTCATGGCCCAAAAGAACAACTAATGCAGTGAGTAATGACAAATCTGATAAGAGAACGAATCCATCTAGCACAACTAATTCTGAAGAAGGTATTGCTTTAAGAAATACTACAGAATGCACAACCAATGAGAATGCATCCATAACACACGCAGCGTCTGCACTAACGGAGCTTGTGAACAGTGAGGAAGAAGTCTCCTTGCTGAACACAGGCAACAAGAGAACTAATGCAGCTACTAATAGTAAAACCAGTGAGATTCCATCTGTCTCCACTTTTTCAGAACTAAAGGAAACAACACAATCGTCTATCCTACCATTTGTCCTGAGCAATGCATTGCCCATAAGGGAACATTCGAACAGCAGAGGCCGGAAGGGCAGAGTTCGACAACAAAATGATCGAGTGACTTATTCAAACACAATGACAACACGCAGCAAAAAAACTTGGTAATAAACCTATCTAATTATTGTCTAACTGAACCGCAACTGTCTGTTTTAAATAAAGGGTTAAGCTTTATACCAGTGCAAAGAACTATATTAACAGACATGCTTAAGGAACTGAAATTGTTCTCACACACTTTGACTTTGAAAACAATATTCAAAGATACTGGGATAGGAAATGTTAATATCTATAAACAACCTAGCATTTTTATGTCAAAACCACACCCCATTATAGAAACGTTTTGCTACAGTATGTGAAAAAGAAATTATAGAAGAGTTTGCATGAGATAGCCCAGTGATGTTTCATACTATGAGTGCAATGGAAACTGAGGCACTAAAACAGCTGAGAACATTATCTTGTATTGAAATTAGACCAGCAGACAAAGGTGGTGGGGTAGTCGTGATGGATAAATCGTTTTACATTCAACAGATGATGCTGTTACTGAATGATAGTGATACTTATTCCCTGATTACTGGTAGACAGGTCAGGGTGATTGTAAATAGGGTTTCAGTGTTTATTTTTAATTTACTGGCAACAAGGCAGATCACTGAAGAATTGTTTGAGTACTTTAAAATAGAAAATCCACTTACACCAATGATCTATGGGCTTCCCAAAGTCCATAAAAATATGACTTGCCCACCTATGAGACCTATAGTCTCAAGTAAAGGGTGGGCTACAGAAGCCGCATCGATATATGTTGAAAAATGCCTACATCTAGTTTTAGAGTCATGTGAAACTGTACTTAAGGACACTAAGGTATTTCTGAATTTATTGTATAACAAAATTTTGCATTTAGATAGAAATTATATGTTTGTCTCCATGGACATTACATCATTGTTCACGGTGATACCCAATAACTGGGGCATTGAAAAGATACGTGAACTAGTAAATGATAAAAAGACATATAGTACTGCCAAAATTAATTTGATATGTGATTTTCTTGAAATTATACTTGAAAACAATGTTTTTGTTTTCAGTGAGAACTTTTATTTACAAAGGGTTGGCATGGCTATGGGCACAGCCTGTGCAAATAGCTACACCAACCTAGTACTAGTGGCATGGGAAACGAGTCATCTATTACAAGGTAATGAATACCAAAATAAGATTTTGTGGTATACACTTTTGTAGATGATGCATTTTTGTTATGGGGGGAGGTACTATTGAAGAACTGGAACAACTGATTGAGCATCTACATAGTACCACCGATTTTCTAAGATTTACATATGAATACTCCTATGAGACCATTGATTTTTTGGATGTTAAGTTATGTAAACCAAGTAATAAACACATTACCACTTCTGTGTATAGAAAACCTAGTCGCAGAAACAGTATTCTACACAAGACAAGCATGCACCCAGGACATGTAAGCAAAAATGTCATCAAGGGGCAGTTTATGAGAGCTAGCCGTCTACAAAATACAGCTGAAGGCCTAGTTACAGCAGCAGACTATAAAACAAACTAGCTCGGGTGAAAAAATTCACAAACAAAGTTTCAAGAGCAGAATTAGAATAAAAATAAAGCAACGAACTGACCACAGCTCGGTGAATTCAAACAGTTTTAATAAAACACAGAGTAAGCACTTTCACAATTTGCAATTAATCGCTTCATCAGACTCCATTCATACAGATAAAAGAATTGAATTTAAAATAGTATTTAACCAATCAAATACCACATCCAGTATGACATCATTAGTTAATAACAATTAATTTATTGGTTTAATTATATGACACATTTTTTATTATTTTCTACTTTTATTTTTTGTATACTACTTTAAAGCCTAGAATTTTTAATTGTTATTAACTAATGATGTCATATTGGATGTGGTATTTGATTGATTAAATACTATTTTAAATTCAGTTGTTTTAACTGTATGAATGGAGTCTGAAGAAGCGATTAGTTGTAAATCGTGGAAGCGCTTACTCTTTGTGTTTTATTAAAACTGTTTGAATTCACCAAGCCGTGGTCAGTTTGTTGCTTTATTTTTATTCTAATTCTGCTCTGAGGTGTAAACCGGGCATTTATACAGTTTATGGAATTTGTTTTGTATATTTTTTGGAGTGTTCTCTTACTGGGACATGGCAGAAGGTGAAAATACCAGTGAAACCAGAGGAAATCATTATGGACATTTTACAGGGTTGCTTAATATGCAAGGTAACCCCCTTATGCAGAATCCAGTTTTTCCAGCTACAACAAAAGAAGTGACTGATCATGATACAGACATAGGTTCATAGGTTCATAGGTTGGTACTAGGCTATCAGCCCTAGGGCCTATACAAGCCTAGCCATAACAATTCCCTGGCTATTTCTTCCCACATTATTTACTTTCCTGGACCCCTGTCTAGCAGGGCGACTGACGTGATCCCTGGGGTGAATTTCCTTTCTCCCATCCAATCGTCAAAGTTCCTCTTGAAGAGGTCCAAAGAGGCACTCTGCTTGACATGTATGGGCAATCTATTCCAGAGTCTGGGGAGTCTCTGGGTCAGGAACCTATCCCTCCAGCATGTTTTGTTTATTGTGATGACAAGGTTTAGATCCCTGGGCGTGTAGCTCTGAGGGATTGGGATTTCTTTAAGTGTAGCATGTCCAACAGCTCTGGGTTTGACATGGCCTTGTATGTTAAGCAGAGATCGCCTCTGAGTAGACGATATGCGACAGAGTATAGCTGGAGTTTTTTAAGGCGGTCAGCGTAGGGCATCTGCTTTAGGCCTGTGATTCTTTTAGTGAGGTATTTCTGAGGCCTTTCCAGTTGTTGCAGATGTCTTGAGAGGTACATACCAAATGGGGCGTTGTATTCTATAATGGGTCTAATGAGGATGAGTACAGTGGGACAATGACCTCCTTCTTTCTGGATGAAAAGCCCTTCGTGATGAGGTGTGCCACATAGAAGGATTTCCTGACTGTTGTGGCGATGTGGTTATCAGAGGTGAGACCACTGTCCACCTGTGTCCCTAAGTCTCTTATCACACTTTCTGTGTTTAGTGTACTGCCACCTATATGGTAATTCATGGATACATGTTTTTCCCAAAGGGATAACAATACATTTCTTGGCATTGAGCTTGAGCTCATGGCTCTGGCACCAAGCATCTGTTTCTGTAAGGCCCTTTTGTAGAGTATCCACATCATTTGGGGATTCAATAATGGCTCCCAGTTTGCAGTCATCTGCAAACTTTGTTAGCCAGAGTCCCTTAGTGTTGACCTGTACTTCAGAGAAGTAGATGCCAAACAAGAGCGGCCCAGGACTGAACCCTGAAGTACTCCACTTGTCACTTGTCTGGAGCTGGATTTGGAGTCGCTACTTTTACAGTGTGGGTTCTATCAGTAAGCCATTTAGCAACCCATTGGGTGACATAGGGATTAATGCCCAACTTAGTAAGTTTATCTATGATTCCAGAGTGGGGATGGTGTCAAAGGCCTTGGCAAGGTCTAGATAGGCTGTGTGGACCACCTTACCCTTGTCCATGGCTCTGGGGACTGATTCAAAGAAGTCAATCAGGTTCAGGAGACAAGATCGGCCCTTCACAAACCCAAACTGGGTGGGGTCCAGTGTTTGAAGGTTGCCAATGTCTTTGTTTATAAGTTCCATGATAATACGCTCCATGGCCTTGCAGATAAGGCTTGTCAGACTGATGGGACGGTAGTTTCCGGGATCCAAGGTGGATCCCCCTTGTGGATTTGGATAACTGTAGCTCTGCGCCACTCAGTGGGCACGAAACCTGAGGTGAGGCTATGATTAAACATGACACTTAGGTGAGGTGTCAGTTCATATTGTAGTTCATGTAGTACACAGCCGGGATGTCATCTGGTCCCATGGATGCTGTATTCTTGGCTTTAGAGAGTGCGTTTTGTACCTGTGTGGCCGTTATTACTGGAATTTGGCAATCTTCGGTATTGAGATGGGCCATTTAGGGGGTGAGAGGGGTGAAGTTGGCACTGAATCGATCTGCCAGGATATTGGCAATATCCTTTGGATCAGTATATTTAATGCCATTCTGTTTTAGCTCAGAGCAGATCTGAGCATTGCCATTTAGATTCTTGACATAGTTATAGAATGCTTTGTGGTTGTCTTTGGAATCTTTGGCAATTTTATTTTCATAACTAGCTTTGGAGGATTTTATGAGGCATCTCAGTTTCTTACTGAGGCTAGTAAGGGAGTTTTTTGCATCCTGGGATTTTCCTCTTTTCTGCAAAAGTTTCTTCCTTTTGTTGTAAAGTTTGTTTATGGCAGGGGACCACCAGACTGGCTTCCTTTTTTTGGATGAGAGCATTTTGGTTCTATTTGGGATGGCACGATTCATGCATGAATTTTATATAGACTTTTAGAAACCTGGAAAATAAACTTTATAGCTTTAAAAGGTTGCAATGGCAGAGGTTTCACCTTGAGGCATCTTTAAAATATAAAATGGTACCCAGAGGACTGAGGGTGCTAACTATGCCCAGCTATGGTGAAACCTATCCAGACCTGCTACAAAAATGGCAGAGTTTAAATTTACAACTAAGTTATGATTACATACATGCACCTTTTGATCAAATACTTTAAACCTCAAGAAAAAATGCTGGCAGATGACATTGAAAAACTACAATGTGAACTAGCCAATAACTTCTCTGTTGAAGTTATAGGCAGTAAATTGGATGACTTGTTCAATAGTATATTAAACTATGAGAAGTGGCTTCAGAACACTAAGACCAGGAAACTGCAATGCGATTTGAATGACTTCCAATGCAAGGAGGTCTTCTCATGGCCCAAAAGAACAACTAATGCAGTGAGTAATGACAAATCTGATAAGAGAACGAATCCATCTAGCACAACTAATTCTGAAGAAGGTATTGCTTTAAGAAATACTACAGAATGCACAACCAATGAGAATGCATCCATAACACACGTAGCGTCTGCACTAACGGAGCTTGTGAACAGTGAGGAAGAAGTCTCCTTGCTGAACACAGGCAACAAGAGAACTAATGCAGCTACTAATAGTAAAACCAGTGAGATTCCATCTGTCTCCACTTTTTCAGAACTAAAGGAAACAACACAATCGTCTATCCTACCATTTGTCCTGAGCAATGCGTTGCCCATAAGGGAACGTTCGAACAGCAGAGGCCGGAAGGGCAGAGTTCGACAACAAAATGATCGAGTGACTTATTCGAACACAATGACAACACGCAGCAAAAAAACTTGGTAATAAACCTATCTAATTATTGTCTAACTGAACCGCAACTGTCTGTTTTAAATAAAGGGTTAAGCTTTATACCAGTGCAAAGAACTATATTAACAGACATGCTTAAGGAACTGAAATTGTTCTCACACACTTTGACTTTGAAAACAATATTCAAAGATACTGGGATAGGAAATGTTAATATCTATAAACAACCTAGCATTTTTATGTCAAAACCACACCCCATTATAGAAACGTTTTGCTACAGTATGTGAAAAAGAAATTATAGAAGAGTTTGCATGAGATAGCCCAGTGATGTTTCATAATATGAGTGCAATGGAAACTGAGGCACTAAAACAGCTGAGAACATTATCTTGTATTGAAATTAGACCAGCAGACAAAGGTGGTGGGGTAGTCGTGATGGATAAATCATTTTACATTCAACAGATGATGCTGTTACTGAATGATAGTGATACTTATTCCCTGATTACTGGTAGACAGGTCAGGGTGATTGTAAATAGGGTTTCAGTGTTTATTTTTAATTTACTGGCAACAAGGCAGATCACTGAAGAATTGTTTGAATACTTTAAAATAGAAAATCCACTTACACCAATGATCTATGGGCTTCCCAAAGTCCATAAAAATATGACTTGCCCACCTATGAGACCTATAGTCTCAAGTAAAGGGTGGGCTACAGAAGCCGCATCGATATATGTTGAAAAATGCCTACATCTAGTTTTAGAGTCATGTGAAACTGTACTTAAGGACACTAAGGTATTTCTGAATTTATTGTATAACAAAATTTTGCATTTAGATAGAAATTATATGTTTGTCACCATGGACATTACATCATTGTTCACGGTGATACCCAATAACTGGGGCATTGAAAAGATACGTGAACTAGTAAATGATAAAAAGACATATAGTACTGCCAAAATTAATTTGATATGTGATCTTCTTGAAATTATACTTGAAAACAATGTTTTTGTTTTCAGTGAGAACTTTTATTTACAAAGGGTTGGCGTGGCTATGGGCACAGCCTGTGCAAATAGCTACACCAACCTAGTACTAGTGGCATGGGAAACGAGTCATCTATTACAAGGTAATGAATACCAAAATAAGATTTTGTGGTATACACTTTTGTAGATGATGCATTTTTGTTATGGGGGGTACTGTTGAAGAACTGGAACAACTGACTGAGCATCTACATAGTACCACCAATTTTCTAAGATTTACATATGAATACTCCTATGAGACCATTGATTTTTTGGATGTTAAGTTATGTAAACCAAGTAATAAACACATTACCACTTCTGTGTATAGAAAACCTAGTCGCAGAAACAGTATTCTACACAAGACAAGCATGCACTCAGGACATGTAAGCAAAAATGTCATCAAGGGGCAGTTTATGAGAGCTAGCCGTCTACACAATACAGCTGAAGGCCTAGTTACAGCTATACTAACATTAAAAGAAGAGTTCAAGAGAAAGAAGTTACAGTGATAAAGATATTATGAACAGTATCAGGTATTTGTCACAGGAAAGGGAAGACAAAGCTAAACCCTATTTCTCTGGCACTATTAGTATAGGAAATAACATACATAAGAATGACTCTAATATGATTAGGTTTCCAGTGACCTATTCTAGTAATATCAGGAAATTTTGCTCAACTGGAACATCTTAAGGTCAATCAGTGAACTGGATGGGGTTATTGATGATAAACCCCATTTTTGTTTTAGTAACAAGAAATCTCTTAAGAGACAACTTTGTTATAAAACAAGGAACAACAGATGCTTAATAAAATCCCAAAGAATTGGCACATTGCCATGCAGGAATTGCATGTAGCTATCTGTATAGTAAACCTATCTTTTCACACCCCAGTTTGAATTTTGATATAGAAATTAATTTCTATGCAGACTGTAAAACACAGCACTTAGTTTACTTCAGTTTTTGTACTAAATGCTTCATTTTGTATATAGGGAAAACCAATAGATGCCTCAAAGAACGTGTATTGGAACATCTAAGAGACATAACAAACCAGAAGGATACTAATGCTCTAGCATAACATGTACTAACCGAGGACATGCAACATATATTTAATTTTATGGTGCTAGAGATTATTGAACAAAATATTAGAGGGGGTGATATAAACAACAGAGTAGAGGAAATAGAGCAGCAATGGATACTACAACTACAGGCAGATAAACCACCAGGGTTAAATGGTGCAGTTTCACTGAAACCTCTCCTGAAAGCTAGGTCTCTGAAACATTGAATGTATTGGTTTAATTGTATGACATATTTTTTATTATTTTCTACTTCTATTTTTTGTATACTGCTTTAAAGCCTAGAATTTTTAATTGTTATTAACTAATGATGTCATATTGGATATGGTATTTGATTGGTTAAATACTATTTTCAATTCAGTTGTTTTATCTGTATGAATGGAGTCTGTTGAAGAGATTAGCTGCAAATTATGAAAGCACTTACTCTTTGTGTTTTATTAAAACTGTTTGAATTCACCGAGCCATGGTCAGTTCGTTGCTTTATTTTTATTCTAATATGCCCTTCTACCCTGTCAATTTACCAAAGCAGTTATTCCTATAAGTGTCCAAGTTGTTCTTAAAATATATAAACTCATGCTTACTTTAATGTAACTTGATAGTCTATTCCAACTACTTTCTCAGAGAGCCAATTAGTACACTTCTCATTCCTATAGAACTTTCTACATATGTTGTCTGATGATTCTCTACTACTCTTTATAACATCAAACATTCCTGGAGGTAGTGGTCTCTAAATGCTTTATACCTAAATAAGGTATTGTCTTAAATATCTATGTGAGACACTGTACGAGGTCAGATATTTTAGTCTTTCATAATAGCTTAAATGTTTATATCCCTGGATACTATTTCTGGTTTCTTAGACTTTATAAACTATTTTATACAATCTATAGTTCTAACTATCATTAACCAATTGGTTGATATGATTAGAAAAATTCAAAGTTGAACCTACCCATTAATTCACTTTCAATCACTGTGTGGTACGTTAGATATTCACTGTTCAGTTTATGTCTCCCAAATCTTACATGTTTGTTTTTGATGTATTTATCAGCATATTATTCTCCTGTGCCCAAATGTTCAATTTAGTCAAGTTCTTTTGCAGACACACCCTATATGTAACACATGTAATCAGTTTACCCAATTTCAAGTCATCTGCATACAAACAATGGAATACTTCAGACACTCATTATGGGAATAACCGTTTTGGTAAATTGACAGACTACATCTGAAAGATACAACTTAAACAAGTATGAGCTAGGAAAGAGCACTTTGGAACTCCCTTACTGTAACCTGGAATTTTACCTGTCCAGTTGTTATATGATACTTGCCATGCTCTGCTCACAAACCATGCAGCTATCCACTCTATCACAATGACATTGATATCTAGCCGGTATCATTTATTGATCGGTGTTTTGTGTATGACCCTATCAAATGCTAAAGTTAAGTCTATATAAATTCCATCACAGCACAGGTTTTCATTTATAACTGTTATTATATTATTATAGAACATCATATTACATGCAGTAATATATCTATTTTCCACATATGCACGTCGATATATGGTTTCAAGTTTCAACCTTCCCAATTCTGGCAATAATTTATCCAAAATAACCGTCTCTATTATTTTTCCATAACGTGAAAATAAGCTTATGGCTCTGTATGACTCTAGGTTTGTCCTATCTCCCTGTAGCTTAAAGACAGGTTTAACAAATGCATACCTCCAATCTCAAGGAATTTCTACATACTCAATTTATTGAATAACAGATATAATAATACTGCAACTTCATGGTAAAGTGTCCTCAGTTCATTATTATTAATTCTGTCTCCTCCCCTTGCTCTTTTTTTTGGGGGGGTGTAAAGTTTGTGTTGTTCTTTTTTCAATATAATGTAATTTATTTCAGTATCTAGAGTTACTTAAATGTTACTAGGACAAATTATCACCCTATCTGTGGAGCTAAACTACTTTGCATAACATTTTGTAAATATATCTATAAACTGCTGTGTATGAGAATAAATGTTAGGATCTGCATACAGTTTATTAATTTGTATGTTTTTATTCCTACTACAGCTTATGTATCTATCAACTGATTTCCAATTATGCTCAATATCTTTATATACCTTTTCTTCAAATTTATTATGATCTCACCTCACACTATGTTTGATTTGTCTGTCCAGCTTATGTCCATTTTCAAAGTTATACTTTTACCTCTTTTTTTTTGTTTCTTACATGTTGTGTCTCTCACCTTAATTAAGTATCTCGTTCTTATAGAAATGTATCCTTCTGACCTTGTATGCTTAGATCCTGATGTTAAGCATGTTTTTTTTTTTAATTCAAATAATACATCTTTCAAAACTTGTCACATTTCTGCTGTAGTTTTTCCACTGAACTTATTGCTCCAATTACATTTACATAGTGATTGTTTTGTTTCCATATAGTCTGTTATTAATTGCATGTGCACCACTTTAAATTTGACTTTTGAAAAATAATGTAGAAGAAATTTAACCTTGATGATTCCATGATTACTGCACAACTATGGTGGCAAAACTTGACATGAAGTAACAGTCATTTCCTTAAGATCACAAAGAATGTCTGATATGTTTCATTCAATGGCAGACTTTTTAATAATCTGAAGCAATTATTCCTGAATCTATGTTGTAAGCAATGTCCTTACTAATGTTGTTGAATCAATATTACTACAGTCGATTTTTGGTAAATTTAAGTCACCAAACATTATTTTGCCCTTCTATTTCATGCAAGAAATGTAAGAATTCCTCCAGGTCATTGGCACTTGGTGGTCTATGCACTCCAGCAACTATTATTATATGTTTCAGGGCTGTCTTTATTATCTCAGTTACATATTCGACAGTACTGGTGTTAGCAGTGAACATGTAACATTCAAAGATCTCATCAATAATCTTTAATTCCAATCATAACATGTCCAGCTGATTTTTTGTTACAATGTCAATTACAGTAAAAACATTTATTTCCTGACAGAACTAATTTTCAGTCATTTATCTTAATCATTTTCACAAACAATAGTGACATCAATATTCTGGGAATGTAGCAAATATTCTAATAAGAATACTTTTATTACTAATGCTCCTAGCATTAACAACCATCAGAAATGCATCAAAGTTGCTATCTCTGAACTGTTACAGTTCTGACAAGGCAAAAATCCTGTCTTTTCTTAGTTCAATATTGCAGTATATCTGTTGCAAAACTTTCTCTTTGTCTTGACAAGTGCATGCCATCTTGTCTAAACACACATGTCCAATATTAGGCACAGATGCTCTACAGATTTCCATTTTTTCATGTAAATATTTACCAAAGCAATCCTTTCATTCATCCTGACCTTATTCTCCTTTCTATAGCTGTTTTGTGAAAAATATGGCCTAGCACCTATACAAGCTATGCTAGCTAAGAGGCTAAGAGGGATGTTAGTTCCCTACTAACAGAGAGTCCTTGCAGAAGAGAACGTTTGCACCAACATGAATAACAAACAACTCCATACTTCCTTACATTAAGGCAGATCTGAAGACTCTCCATCTTCTAATATAGTAATATCTGCTCTACCAGTTGTTCCAAAAGAATGATTTTCATCACCATTAGTCTTACTAATCCCACTGTTTTCATTGCTTATTAAATTTGAAAGCAGGGAATTTCTCATCCAGCAGTCTCTGTACTTCAGTAATCAAAAACAAATTTCTCAGACACCATGCAAAAGTGAATAAAAAACATTCATTCAACAATAAAATTAAATGCATTTTCACTAAATGCTTCATGGGACTGAACATTGTCTCAAATAAGACAACATTTATAACAGTATCAATAAAAGTTAATAATGTATTCACAGCAGTGAACCAATCAGCAACTGATTTCAGTCACTGAATAGAAGAAGTACAGGAACTATCAGACAAATAAGCAAATAAGTTAATACCTTAAATGCCTACCACTTAAAATTGGTTTGAAAGAAACTGCATCATTCATACCTGGACACCAGTCTGCTCCTAGTCCTAAAATTTAACACAGCTCAATACTTTCAGTACAATTTTTATATTAGCCACCACATAAATTAAATTTAATACAGGTTAAAACCTTAAACTTAAATTGATATAGTCAGCCACATTCTATAATATGTTTTGCTAAAGCATTATTAGACTTATTATTATTTACATCAGAAATATATTCGCATATGCATTCTTTGAACATAAATTTAGTCTTCCCCACATAAAAGGTCTTGCATAACTGATAGCTACTCAGATAATAAGATTTCTGCTATTACAATCTGCATAGTCTCTAAATGTATAGATCCTACCTGTTTGTGGATGACAATATTAGTCAGTCTCGTTGGCATGCTTACAAAATTTACAACTAAAATAGGGAAAGGTACCATGACCACTGAACCTTAACATCCTCCTTGAAGTTAAATCTTTATAACACAAGAATCTCTTTAATTTTTCTTATTCTCGTATGAAAAAGTAGGTCTGTTCCCCAATGATACATTTAAGTTTACCATCAACAGTCAAAATATGCCAATTCCTATGAATAATATTACATAAAGTATTAGTGTCTCTGGAATATATTAAAGGAATATTGACAACATCTGGATTTATTCCTTTCATTACTTACCCTCTAATAGCTGAAAAGTTAAAGCAAGGAGATGCTGTAGTGTCCCTTCTATCTATAACAATCTCTCTGTTATGCATTACTTCATTGTGTTGATAACCTTTCACAAGAAATTCTCCAGAAAGATAATGAAACATGTCCTGCAGGACATCATCATATGAAGTCAGCCAACCTTTAATATCTGCCATTTATGGGTACCTAAAATACACAAAGATGAACATAATCCAACATTGTGACCTGCTGTTTCAAGCTAGGGTTGGGCCATAGAACCAATCCCTATGTATTTAAACAGACACTTAAAAAGTTTGTACAAAGGAATGAGACAGTCTTTGTTGACAGTTAATATTTTCTCAAAAGTGAACCATAACAAAAAACAAAAAAAAACAACAAACTGAACACAGAGAACAGACTATAGAGCTTTAATTGGTTAGCGCTTTCTCACTAATAATGTTTTTTCTTCAGACCATACATTCATAAAAACACTTTATACTGTAGTTACAAAGCCTCAATTTAAAAATCACATGTTCTCTATACAACCAGTCAAAATCTACAACTTATAAAAGCATGGATGATGTCATCACAATAACTCCAATTCATTAAAATCCCATTAATAAAATGTTGTAGGTCACTTACTTAAATAAACTGTATGCTTTAAGAAAGGGTTTTAATGGGACCTTCCCATTCAGCCCCAGAGCTTTATCTGTCTCCCGTCTAATTATCCAGCCAGCCTCTGGATGTACTGTTTTATTTCTAATATCAACAAGGCATAAGTACTTTTCTGTACATTTAATAACCAAAAATGTAAACAATGAATAGAATCATTATTAGCAACATGAAATTAGGCTGCTAAAGAATCTTTTTAAACTGAAGCAACTCCAGTGGCAGCACCTCCATTTGAAGGCATGTATTCATCATAAAGTGATATCTAGACGGCTCAGGATTCTGAAGATGCCTACATATGGGGATACATATTCAGAACTGTTAAAGAGCTGGGAGAGACTTAATTTAGAGGGAATTATTGATTGGTGACTTAAAATGGGTTTATACATTTAAATGATTACTTGGGTAATTGTTAGATTAATTAAATAAGCACTGAGTTTATGTATATATATATATATATATATATATATATATATATATATATATATATATATATATATATTTATATATATATGTAAAACCATATTGTATTGATGAGTTATTTCCAGAAGGCAAATGGCCAAGGTGCCAGAATAAAGAGCAAAACTGAGTGTGGTCTGCATCGTGTGGCACTGCTTCTATTTGACTTTTTGTTTTTTTTTCAGTTCAGTTTTGATTTCTTCCTTTTCATCTGCCCCTTGCCTCTTTTTTATATCTTCTATGTTTGAAAAAGTAGACCTTTTTCTCCAGATTGTATGTTTTCTGATTGAACAATGTTACCATTCCCTGTAATCTGTGCATTACATAACAAAGCAGTGTTCTTTTTTATATTCCCTTTGCAGTATAAATGTCAATCAGTTTCTTTTTCTTCCTTATTATTTGTTGTGAAATTCTTCCTTCTTTCCCTTTTTTATTTTTTCTGCATACTCTGAATCCCCAGATTGCTAAATATTGTATACTGAATTCATAAGCCATCATTACTTGCATCATGTTTAATAGGGGTCAAGTAATCTTAAATAACAATAGACATTTCCTTGTCTAAATGTGTTCTGTTTGCACTTTGCCTGGTATCATTCATCTCATCAGCCCAGTTGTTAATATGTGTAACAGCAGTTTTCCAAGATGTGCCAATTGCACAAATGCAATCATCATCAGTAAGTCTAGATTTGCTATTAATAATGGTAAACAAATCATCCATCTTTTGACATGAAGAACACAGGCCACTAGTGTTATCAGGTATTAGAAATGTAAGTAAATGGGTGTCATAAAAATAACAATATTGAAAAAGGAAGCTTTTTAAAAAAAATAAACTAGGAAATTGCAAACCAACAAGATAGATATTTTTCATCACAACACTGATTAAGGTTTTGGGTTTTGTAGGAATCACTAGCATCTAACTAATTTATTTTGAAGATAAAATTAATAGAAATGTATTTATTTATTTATTTCCAGTTTGATTACCGTGCAAAGTCCACTGGGCCCAGAGAGCCCATTTTCAGTGGAGGCCTGGGGAGAAAAGTTCCATGAAACAGATTACAGTAAAGATAGCAGTCCAATAAAAATAAAAGTACAACTACAAATACATATCAAATAATATAAAGCATGATGAATATTGCCCATAGTGGAAAAATTTTGTGCAGATATATTTTAACATATTCTCACAGTTAAAGTCAAAATTCAAAAGCTATTTACAGTGTGAGAGATGGTATGGGAATTAGCTATAGAAAGTTATAGCCAGGTATAAGGTGCTGTCTCCCATCTAATTATCCAGCCAGCCTCTGGAGCTTTTGTTAAAGAGTTCTAGGTAGTGAGAATGCAGTTGCATTTCCATTTGGAGGAGAGGTAGGTGTAAAGCTGAGTTTTAAAGTTGTTTGTATTTACATTGCCCTTAGTGTGGAAGGGAGAGAGTTCCATTTCTTACCTAAGGAGAAGGAGAGGAGAAGTTGTCCAGCAGGACGTTTAGGTTTGTGGACAGTAATTAACTTTTGGTGTTCAGATCTGAGAGTTTTAGTTGGGATGTATGGGGGAAGGATATTAGTTAGAGTGGAGCATTTGGTTGGATTAAATATTAGTCTATGTGCTGGAGTGAGCTGGAGGAAGTCCAGGTAATTTGTGAACTCTAACCAGTTGAAGGATTGAAGGGTAACACAGTGATGAGTGGAATGTTTGGCTTTGGTGGCAAATTTATAAATTTTGTTATAACAGCTTTCTAAGTTTGGAAGTGATGGAAGAGGATAGGTTAGTTAATGCCAGGGCACCATACAGAAGGGAGGGAAGGAGGTAAGAGGTGGCCAGAGTATGTCTGATAGAAGTAGAGAGGAAGTGGTTGTTCCTATATAGCATACCTAGTTTTTAGACCTGCTTGATGACCTGCTTTGCCTTTTTTTTAGAAGGGGGATCATCATGATTGTGGGTATTGGCAAGGTAGGCATGGGCTTCTGAATACATTGCCTTTTATTTCCGATGATCCTATCTGCCTTAAATGATTTGATGGAAAGCACATTCAGGTTGTCAAAGGATGTAACAATTTGGGCAGTAGTACCATTTTAGGAACAGTGACCTTTTGGTCTTGGGTAAAGTGTTTAGAATTCCATTTGTATAAATATCAATTATATGAATAAAATATACTGGGCCGGATTCACGAAGGCTTGCATGGAGTCTAAGAGTAGAGTAAGACTCCATGCAGCCAACATGTCTGCCGAGCGATCCAGGAAGAGCCCGTAGGGGCATGTAACAGAGATCCTTAAACTAGTCCTACAAGGACAGGGCTTGGATATGCAAATTGCCTCAATTGCAGGTGAAAGCTATGCAAATTAGGTAAATTTGCGATCCAGGAAACCCGAACCTGTCCGAGTAGGGGTAGTGTTATTTGCAGAAATGTACTCAGTTGATAACTGAGTATGGGTCTGCAAATAGCAAAACGGAGCCGTGACAGCTGCAAAAAAAGCATGCATTTACAGGAGGAAGCATGCCAATGGCCAAAAATATGGCCATTGGCAATGGGATGTTATTCAAAATAGAAATAAAATAACTTTTTTTTCATCCTGATCTCTGGGGTTTAACGTAGCGCAGCACCGTGCAAATGCGCTGCGCCCTAAAAACCAGAAAATTAATAATTAAGATCCACAAATGTAGATTTTATACCTAAAATGAATTTACAATGCAAGTGAATGGCAAGCTGAAGACAACATGGCCACTGAGTAGAGGTTGCTAAGGGGGGAAGCTCAGTCTAAGAGATGTAACCAAGCATTAGTAGGCAATCCTATGCAAATGAGAGTTAGGATAGTGAATCGCAAGTTTACATAGAAAATGAGCACGGTCAGTAGAGTGTAGGAGTAAGAAAAGGGGAATAACAGAGTAGAAGATAGGTGACATCATGAGGAGGGTATGTATGAAAGGAGTGAAGCTCATTGGAGCAAAGTGTCATGTGTCAGCCGACAATTACATATTATGGAAAGAGGTGTGTCAACAGGTAGGCCAGGTAAAGTCAAGAAATGGAAGGTGTATGCCGTGGATAACACCACAATTTCTTGCTGAGCGTGCATGCGCATGTGTGCACGCCAGTAAACCCGAGTAAGACAGTGTGCGCACGTGTAAGCGTGTGTGCACAAGTGTAAGCCTGAGTAAGCATATGTAAGGTGGTGTGCGTGTGTTTTAACAAGAATAAGCAGGTTTTAGTCTATGTAAGCATGTGTGCACGCGTGTTAGCTGCTGTGCGAGTGTTTGCACTTGTGTACGCGGCGCTCCCCCTCAGGAAACAGAAAGGAAAAAGGAAGCACACCAAATAATAGGAAAGTTACCAGGGAGTACTAGCAGAGCTAGCAGGTGAAAACAATCAAAAATCAGGCAATTACCCAGGCAGAACACTAGCCCAGCCCAGCCCAGCACTTAAAACACTGCAAACAACAGTTCATTATGTTTCTCTCAAGAGACACTGCAATGCTGCAGTAAGCTAATAGCAGTGAAAACTGAAAAAGCTGTACTGAGGCAAAAAATGTTAGGGACTGCCATTGCTGTTATAAGGTGACATATGCAACATGCTGAGGGTGGTGATGATGCAAATGCTGCTGGACAACCCACAGTGAGGAGATGGAGAAGAGTGCACAGGCCCAGGGTAACCTACCAGGGGCTACATGAGCTGGAGATAGTGGAGCGCTATAGGTGGACAGAGACCTCTTGCAGCAAATTGTTGAGCTGTGTAGGCCACGCCTCACACACAGAACCAACAGAGGGGAACCCATCCCAGTGGAAACTAAGGTATGTGTTGGCCTAAGAATATTAGCAACAGGTACCTTCCAGAGACCAACTGGTGATATGATGGGAATATCACAGGCATCAGCATCCAGGGTACTGCACCAGTTCCTGGATGCCATGTCAGCACATGTCGGTGATCATGTATACTTCCCCAATTACCGTGAGGTGTTGGCCAGCAATATGCGTCTCTTCCAGCAAATAGCAGAATATCCTGAGGTAGTGGGTGCAACTGACTGCATGCACATATACATCAAAGCACCAGCTGGTGAGCGGGTTAGGGTCTACTTCAACCGCAAGGGCTTCCCCTCCATCAACTGCCAGGTCATGTGTGATGCCCAGGGCATAATACTGAATGTGTGTGCTTGCTGCCCTGGAAGCTACCATGATTACCATATCTGGCATCTGACGCAGCTGTACTGGACATTTGCCAATGGGGACATCCCACATGGACACCTAGTGGGGGATGCTGGCTATGCACTGGAGCCGTGGCTGATGACACCCATCAGAAATGCGCATACACCTGAACAGGAACTCCATAATGAGGCACATGCACAAACACAAAATGTAATTGAGCATGTGTTTGGGTTGCTCAAGTCTCGGTTCCAGTGCCTGGACACATCTGGTGGAGCCTTGCAGTACTCACCAACTACATCTACCCAAATTGTCATGGTATGTGCTATGCTACATAATATGATCCTGCGAAAACAGCTGCAGCAGGACCAGCATAGGCCTGGGCCAAACAGCCCCCCACCATTGCCAGGGCCATCACAGGCAGAGCTTGACTCAGAGGAGGAACAACCTGAGCCTGCCCCAATAGGCAGAAGGAGATGTGCCCAGTATGCCTTGGCCTTTGCAAAGAGGCAATGCATAGCACATACACTGGCTCAGTAGGAACTCTGGAAATGATACCTCTCTCTGACCCGCACATATAGTAATAGGGATGCCTACGTTGACACTACCTGCAGTCAAACATGTATAGGGATTGTAGTATGTGCATTCGACATAGGCAGCCCTGCATCAACACCTGAGGCATGATTGCCAGGTGTTAAGCAATATAAAGCAGTGCTAAACAGCATTTACCACTATGTAGTATATGTAAACCAAATTGCACACACCAACTAGTACAAATATGGTCAATGTTGAGTAATATTGGCCAATGTCCAGCAATAATGGTTAATATTGAGCAATGCTGGACAAGCTGGGTCTAAGTAGGGCATAGCTGAACAAAAGCCAACATGCTCATAGTTGCTCTACTGGTCCTTAAGCAGTCTGGTCTGCTCAGTATGAAAACATAAGCGGTGATGGTCTTCGAACCCAGGATACTGTGCATTATAGTCATAGTACTGAACGACTAAACCATGACAGTATTGCAGTGGTTAATTTGTATGAAGAAATGTTGATAAGTCTATGCAAAGTATTCCATGGAAACCCTGCAGGCACAGCATAATCCCTGTCGAGTTATGACACAAAGGTGAGTCCTGCAGTAAGAATTGAACCTGACTTTCAACACACACAGTACAAATGTTAATACTGGACATGTACACATGCATCAACAAATGTAGTGGACCTCAGACAGCAACATACAGAAAGGTCACACTGGGCATGCTCACACACTTGAATACATGAGACAAATGTCAGGCAACAGAACACTGACAGTCTGAACTGGGCATGCTCACACACTTAGGCCATGTTGGAGTACAGCAGTGGGCCACACATATCAGGCAGTTGCATGTGTTAACCCAGGAACCTCTCACTATCCAGCAATCTGCCCTGTGCACACACTTATATGACAACAGACACATATATAATATAGTGGAACCCTGTCATAATCAAATATGTTCTGCAGATACCTACGTGGTTCTTAGAAAGTGGGAAAGCAAAGATGATAAAAACCTGCAAACAGTATCAGCAATAAACATTGTGCATCATGAACATTGTCATAGGTTCAGAGGTTGATACTAAGCTATCTGCCCTAGGGCATGTTCAAGCATAGCCAGAGTGTGTTTGGCTGCTGCAATCCAGTCAAATCAGAACACTGTGCCCGTGAATAGTAGGTCACACAAGATAGCCCATTTATGTTTAGTGTATTGTGCCTCTGTCTAGCAGGGACCCAGAAGATATCCCATGGGTACACATACGATCACCCATCCACTTGTCAAGATGTCACCTGTAGGTGGTCAGTGGGTGGCTCTACTTATGCAAAACTGGGACTACACTCTGCAGTGAGTGGACCCTTACGGATAATAATCTGTCCCCTCAGCATGTCCTATCAACATCTGTGCTAAGGTATATGTCCCTGGAGTGTGTAGCTCCAAGGGGGTTGGATATCCTGAGGTGGAGCATGTCCATTAATTCTGGGTCAGATATTGCCTTAAACCACAGGCACACAACACATCCATGTAGGTGGTAAGTGACTGAGTAGAGCTGGAGTTACTGTATCTGAACTATGCAGGGCATCCGTGTGAGTCCCTACATCTGCTTGATGAGTAACATTTGTGGCCATTACAGTTGCTGCAGGTGTCGGGTAAGGTACAACCCAAATGTGGCATAGTAACCAAGCATGGTTGCGATGAGTATAGGGGCACAATGACCACACGTGATCAACATGTGAAACCATGTGGGATATGGTGGGCTATGTAGAAGTACTGTCTAACCACTTTGGCAATGTGATTGTCAAAGGTGAGAGTACGAACAGGTCGTGTCCCCAAACCCGTAACAACTACTACCATATGTAATGGATTACTACCTATGTGGTAATGTGTGGGCATGTTGTCATTCTCAAAGGGGATGACTATGCAACTAATAGCATGTAGCCATAGGCCATGGCTCAGGCACCAGTCATCCTATCTCTGTGAGACCCTGTATGAGTATGCATGTGCCAGCTGGAGAGTTGATTATGGCACCCAGTTTGCAGTCATCTGCAAACATGGGCAGCCATATCCCTCCTGTGATAGCCTGTACATCACACAAATATATACTGAATAAGAGAGGTCCCAGGACTGAGCCTTGTGGGATGCCATGTGAAACTAGTGTATAGTCAGACATGGCACCTGCAACACTGAGCATGTGGATGCTATCCCTGATCCAGGTAGCAATCCATCATGTGAGATATGTGTTGATATTGATGCCGGTGAGCCTATGCATAATTGCCGTGTGGGGTATTGTGTTGAAGGGTTGTGCAAGGTCCAGGCAGGCAGTGTGGACAACTGTCCCAACACTGATGGACCTGGTAACTGTTTAAAGAATACAAACAGGTCCAACAGGCAAGATCTGCCCACAACAATGCTGTAATGTGTAGGACCCAGTGTCTGTAGGTTTCCCATGTCTATGTGCATGAGTCCCATTACAATACGCTCTATAGCTTTGCAGAACAGGCTAGTTAGCCCTATAGGCCAATCTGTTATGGCAGTATTCAGTGGAGCGGGACCACTATCGCTGTATGCAATTCCGTGGGTATGAATCCTGCAGTAACCCTGATATCGAACAGTGACATAATGTGAGGGTTACGTCTGTCATGAAGGCTGTGTACAACACAGGCTGGGACACTGCCTGGTCCCATTGATGCTGTGTTGTCCGCTGTGGGGAGGGCAGCACTCACCTGTTTATTTGTGATGTCAAGGAGGTTACACTCGTTGGGATGGACAGTACCTCCTTAGGGGGGATGGGGGGGAGACATCTGCATTGAACCTGTTTGCCAGGATGTTGGCAATGTCTGTGGGTTTAGGGTATGTTCAGTCAGTATGCAGTAACACACAGCATATCAGGGAGTGTCCAGCCAGGTACCTGAATTAACTGAAGAAGGCCTTGTGAGTGTCTGATGTGTCTGGTGCAATTGTCAGTTAGAAGCGGCCCTAACATAAATACACGAGTGATTGTAGCTGTCTGCTAGTACAGATCACAGATGCCTTCCCTATCTGGGATTGTGCTCTATAATGTAGTAGCTTCCTCCTTTTGTTGTATAGCGCATTAATGGCCGGGGTCCACCAGACAGGTCCCCTGTCATTGGAGTAGTGAGTCCAGGTGTTATTTTGAATAGCATGATCCATGCAGTCCACTAGGTGTCCATAGACTGTGTATGTAAAGGATTCAGCAGTCTAAGCCATACTTACCACTGACCCAGGGTCACTGAAGGATACCACCGTGGTATGGAGAAGTGTGACGTTTGCTTTTGGGAAGTTCACCAAGATTACCCAGGATGGGTGTGGGGACCGGATATGGATGTCCAGTGAGATAAAGTATGTTCTGTCCTTACCAATGAGGGGTATATCGCAGGTGTGGAACATAGAGTCCCCATGTTGGTGATGATCATGTCCAATATGTTGCCCTGTCTTGTGGGTCTGGTGACCGGTTGTGCCATAGCATATGAGTTTACAAATTGTAGCAACTGCTGGGCGAGGGTGATGGGGCCTGAGTACTATCCCCAGTCAATGTGTGTGTATTTGACGTCACCCAATATAATGGTGTTTGGGGAGACCGTCATATTGTCCAGTGTTCCCCGGAAAGTGTGGTTGCTGAGTTTGTGAGTGTGGTCTGTAGCAGGCAACAAACCAAAAGGCAGATTTGCACAATGTTAGGTGCATATGTATGGTCTGTGATGCTTTATGCAGTACTACCAACCCGGAGGTATGTGTATCTGTGATGTATATGGATATTCCCCCTATTTGTGTTGGCCATTCTGAGTTATGTGGTCAGAAAGCATGGTATGAAATATACCCTGGTAGTGCTGGTGTGCATGTGGGAGCCTGAACCATGTGTCTGTTAGTGCACAGATATTGCTATTCTCCATACTGAGGAGATTCCTGAGTGCGGTCAATGTGAGGGTAATACATCTGGTGTTGAGCAGCATTACCCTCAGTGTCACGTACTCTGTAATGTCTATGGAGGTGGGTCTGTCTGTTGAGCCCCGCTTAAATAAGGCAGTAGGGTGGCAGCAAGTGCCTTAGCCAGTATTCAAATGTCCAAGAGTGACAGGTGCAAGCTGTCCATAGGGAAGTTACATGGCATGTTGAGCATGTCACCTCAGGCTGACAGACACTGTATCCCCTTTGAATAACACCAATATGTTAGCCAACTGTTAAACGTGATCAGTTTGTTGGTATACTGAGACATCATACTTGGTGAGTGTAAGATGCTAGACAAGGTCAGTGTCATTCCAGCCTGGGCTACATGATCAGAGAGTTCCTCTATGTATCATGTCATGTGGTCCAGGGAGGAACGTCTGAGGTTGTACACACCAGCATGGACAATGATGGAGCCTGTCCTGGACTTGCTTTGGAGTGACCTGAGTGCATGTGTTATGTGGCGGATCCTGGCACCTGAGAGACAGCTCTAAGTGACTATTCCCTTGTTTGGCCTGGTGAGTGGGACATCAGTGTGTCTGACATTAAGCGTCACCCATTACATGTGTATCAGGTGTGTTGTTTAGCCTGAAGGGCAGTGACCGTATGGCACACTGACATTGTAAACTATGTGATACGTGGGTATTGTAGTGGAGTGGCAGTTGTTTGTGTGTCTACATTGGAGGTCTCTGCTGCTTAGGCAGAGTGTATGTAGAGCCTCCGAGTATGTGTATGCGTGATAATGTGGTTTGATTGCTGTCGCTATTGCTGTATGTGAGACTGATATGTGGTGTGTGTGGTCACCTCCACCACCTGATAGACCATGCCAGTCATGGGTCGAGAGAGCTCAGCCTCCTGTATGTCAATATTGTTGCATCTCTCACATATATCTGAGTGTGTTGGGAGGAAGAGAGGGTTGTCTGTGTACATGAGGCAGATGTGACATTGTGTCATAACCACAATATTCACTAGCTGGACTGGAGAGTACACACAAAACCGACCCCTGGACATGCCAGTATGTTATGATGACATACTCTGTAGCCTGATCACAAAGGATCAGTAGGGTGTTAAGTGTGTAAATGAGTATAACAGGGATTAGTGCTCAGGTTTGTTGATGTTTTGTAAAGAGTAGCTGAGAAGGAGTCCAGACTGAGAATCATGACATGTCCTTCAGCTATGTCATAAATAGTAATGTACACTCATATATGTCCTGAGTCAAGGCCAACTGTACCTTACTGACAATGCCGACATCCTGTCAGACAGGCCCATATATACATAACCACCTCCCACTGACGACAGTCCCTGACATCATACCAGGGGATATCACGTGTAGATTGTCTGACCAGCTCCCCACAAAGCCAAAAGCATGGCAGCAATTGGATTACAATGTTTCCCAATATGTGTCATGCATGAACTACAGAACAAATAGACCCTGCACCTGAACAGTCTGTTGAGCCTCACCCACTCCACAGGGTCTGGAACCGTCGAATGTGTTATAGCAACATATGGCACTCCCCACAAGTGTGGGTGCACAGCACACCATGGGAAATATAGTCCAGTAAGCCTATAAAGTCTGATCTGCAAGGCCATGGAGTGCATCATGGCTGAAGTCATAAACAGAGCTATTGGAAGCTGACAAACACACAACCCTACCAACTGTGGTATGTTCATGTGCAGATCATGGTTCCCAAACATGCTACACCATTTGCAAGGCAGCCACCCAGGACATACATCACTGAACAGAGCTACACATGTCCCACATAGACTTTGCAAAGCTCTTCATCAAGATCACAGACACATGTCGTATCCACAAAACCAACAATCTGTGCATAGATATGTGTTGACATATGAAGGGATGTCAATGTGTCCACAGATAGATCACACAAGGTGCGACTCACAGGGACCTGTTCAAGCTGTTGATACCTGCCGACCCACATGGATCATTCCTGGGATTGCATAAAAGAAAGTGCATACACATTCCCATGTCCAGTCTGATGATATCAGCATCCTAAAATATACCAGGAGAACAAAAATCACTTAGTAAAGCATATAGTGCACTCTGCTAATGCGTATCTCTCTAGTATCATAACATAGTTAGGTAGGAGTTTGAATCCTGAAAATGCTGATGGTGTGTGTGTGTGAGTTTCGTTGAGATGAGTACCTTTTGGAGACAGGGAAAACACATTAAAAGAGGCACATCCCTCTTTGGAATGTCTGATGATGTCAGCATCCTACAAATATATCAGTTGAACAAAAAACACCCAGTAAAGCTTATAGTGTGTTGTGTTAATGCGTATCTCTCTAGTATCATAACATAGTTAGGTAGAGGTTTGAATCCTGCAAGCGCTGACAGTGTGGGAGTTCTTTTGAGAGGAGTAGCCTTTTTGGAGACTGGGAAAACACATTAAAAGAGGCACATCCCTCTTTAGAATGTCTGATGATGTCAGCATCCTACAAATATATCAGGTGAATAGAAACCACCCACTGAAGCATATAGCGTGCTGTATTAATGCATATCTTTCTAGTATCATAACAGAGTTAGGTAGGGGTTTGAATCCTGTAAGCGCTGACAGTCTATGTGTGTGATTTCCTTTGAGAAGAGTAGCCTTTTTTGAGACTGGGAAAACGCATTAAAAGAGGTACATCCCTCTTTGGAATGTCTGCTGATGTCAGCATCCTACAAATATTCAAGGAGAACAGAAACTACCCAGTAAAGCATATAGCGCACCGTGTTGATGTGTATCTCTGTAGTATCATGACATAGTTAAGTAGGGGTTTGAATCCTACAAATGCTAACAGTGTGTGTGTGGGGGTCATATGTCATTTACTTTGAGAGGAGTAGCCTTTTTGGAGACTGGGAAAACACAATAAAAGAGGTACATCCCTCTTTGGAATGTCTGATTATGTCAGCATCCTACAAATATATCCGGAGAACAGAAGCAACCCAGGGACACTTGTAGCGCACCATGTTAATGCGTATTTCTCTAGTATCATAACATAGTTAGGTAGGAGTTTGAATCCTGCACAACGCTGAGTGTTTGTGTGTGTGCCACAGGTGGTTAATGCAATGTGGATTTTGCTTTTACTATGGTATGACATATGATTAAAACAGTATGTGCATTGCACACATCGGGTATCTGCATGGCAAATGAATATGTGTATGTGACCTCAATCAGTACAATGGTGTGAAGCCTGCATACTACATGAATACATTTGTTTCCTTCGACAGATTGTGCCACTGCTTCTCAGATCATAGGTCACATATGTATGTATGCAACAAGCGCGGCCAATGTAGTGATCCATGGCCAAGGACATCTGTGCCACACACACCCATGACATGTACTATAGAGTACTGTGAGTGACGGTAATTGCCTGGGGTATGTGTCACACATGTTCATACACAACAATAACTGGCAGTAATGGACTGTCATTATAGGTGTACAACAGCCCTGTGGATATGCATGCAGGCCCCAAATGTGTCATGTGAAACACTGATGGACCCCACAATATCTATGGATATGTGGATACCAAGAGACAGGTGACATAACACGTGTCTGTCTGTACACGTCGGTACCCAACATACATGTTGAGGGCTACCACCTATGTGGTACTGTCGGGATAGTATGTCTAGTAAATGTGGGTGACTATGCCATAGTCGGCTTATGACTATACAGCATGTATTGGACAACAGATATCTGTCTGTATGATACCCTTGTGTAGGATATGCGTCCCATGCAGGGAATGCAGTGTAGGCCAATGCATGTATTTCCAGATGTGGATGGACATATCCCTAATGTGTTTGCATGTACCTAAGAGGGCTATATACCACACAGGTGTGGTCCCAGGAATGTGTGGCGGTCAATACCACTGGTTACTGTTATAGTATAGTACCGGAAGGATCCAACTGTTACTGAGTACCCTACAACTGTGTGTCATTTGTCAGGACATCATCTAATGATTGGTTATAGTCATGCTGTTGAGGTAGTGTATACTACCAGACTGCAGATCATTGACAGATATCAACAGTATCACCCACAGCATAGTGTCAATCCATGTCATACACGCGTGTACCCATGTTAGTACATATCTGTAGTAGAATGCATACTGGCCATCGAAAGATACCATGAGATGTTAACAATGTGTACAACAGGGTGTGTCGCACATCCCACGTGTCCACTATGCACGCTCATGCAGACAGTGCACACACACCATGTTCACAGATGTACACCTGTAATTTGTGATGCACACATCACACACGTACTGTCCACTCACTAATACATGCTGGCAACACTGTACACTTCAGCCAAGTGGCACATGGTGGACAATACATACTCAGACCTAACACTGGTGTAAACAATGCTACAATGACTATCAGAGCTGTGATGCATAATGCCTGCTCAGATATACCTACAAGGATATCAGTACACTTTCCTGTTGGCAACGTGCTACTATTACTACACTGCTATAATGTCACCCTGTGCATCAGAACCATGTTAGCCTATTACTGCATCAATGTGACAGATGACAGGAGGTGGTACAGGTTTCATCATATGCACAGGGTGTGTTGTTGGTTTGCCAGAGCCCGACATTGACCCATCCAATCGACATGTGTGTGTGTGTGTGTGTGTGTGTGTGTGTGTGTGTGTGTGTGTGTGTGTGTGTGTGTGTGTGTGTGTGTGTGTGTGTGAGGGACAACAGTACAGCATGGGCCAATGTTGATGTAATGTGTGTGTGTATGTGTGAGCCCTAGTTGTTTGGTTAATGTGTGTGTGTCTGCATGCACACAACTTCACCATGTGGCTGCCATATATGGGCAGTTGAGGGACAGCCACAGACTGTACCTGCTAGGCCATACAGATCACTGTCTCTGGCCATGGACACGGTACCTGTGCCTGGCAGGGGTGCTATGGGCAGTATCGGGTACCAACCCTGACTGGGTGCTATCATCAAAGGCAGAGGTATGATGACTGGACCCATGTCCCTGCTGGGACTGGCCAGTGTCATGTGCACGTGGTCTAGTAGGATGTTCAATGGACTGGCCAGCCCCAGCATTGCTGAGGCTGCTACTGCCACTACGGGAGTGGCTGTGATCCGTGGTCCATCCACAACGACTGCCAGCTGATGCTGTTACTGGCATGCATCTGCGTCAGCTTCCCAGCCATCCCGCACAGTCCTGGCTCATGGCTAACACATTGTGGAGGACATCTAATGTCTCCCTCCAATGGCTATCAATGACTTTGGTGTAATTCTGGATGGCACCGGCAAGGTCACGGATGCTGTCACTGATAGCAATGTAATTAATGGGCCCTCTTAGTCCCTATCGGGTGTACCGATCTATACATGCCTGTGCCTGCATTACAGCCCAGAACATACTGGAGGTTGTAATACCTCTGGGGGCACATTTGCCAGGGGCAATATGTCCAGTGGTGCTCCCCCAAGAACCCCTGGACATCCGCCTATGTGGTACCATTCCAGTAATCCGGCTATGGCTGCTGTGAGGGGATGCACGTGCCATGGGTACTACACTCTCCTGGTCAATGCCGACTTTATGCTGTCCCTCAGCTAAGGCCATTGGTGATGAGGGATGTTTTGGTAGTATGAGTGTGCGCATAGATGGGGTTGAACGCTGTGTACTGTCGATTGGTGGACCAACGACAGACCCTGACAGACGTTCCTGTACCACAATACATGTTTCCTCATCTCCACTATGAGTGGCAGTGACATCAGGTTCCCTGCTGCATTCAGACACCCCTAACTCAGCACCTGTGGAAGGAAGACAGGAAACACACTTCACAATCTGTTCATGATGTTAGCACACATGCAAACATGCACACATGAGCACATGCACACATGCACACATGAGCACATGCACACATGCATACATGCACACATGCACACATGAGCACATGCACACATGAGCACATGCACACATGCACACATGCACACATGCACACATGCACACATGCACACATGAGCACATGCACACATGCACACATGAGCACATGAGCACATGCACACATGAACACAAACACACTGCTCATCACAGCATACACACACACACACACACACACACACACACACACACACACACACCAGCAATCCAACACATACACAATAGTGGGTGAAGGTGGGTGACAGTATCACAGGGCAGTCACCTCACATGTATCAGCATGCAGAATATGTGCTACTCAAGACCATGCAGTGCAAGTGTTGACAGCCCTATTTAATGGCATTATACATGTATGTGATGCATGTGTGTAGTTGTTCAAAGATTGACTACACCCTGGAACACAATGTGTACATGGACACAACATTGCTGTGCAAGTATTATCTGCTTTGCAATGTCCTGTGCATCATCACCCAATGGTATACATACCATGGCTGCATGTGTTATCTGTGTGACACATAGATTGCCATGTCTGCTTACAGTGTCTGTGTCCATAGCGAATGATAGTGGGCACAGGTGTAGCAAATGCATGCAATGTACAGACACGGGATGAGTGGTGCATATAGATCTGAAGTAATCTCAATGCTCGACATGGCCATTGTTCAGTGGTTATGGTGAGTGTGGGACATATTGCAGATATGTCAGTGCCAGCCATGACATTGTATGCTACATGACTGCAACATTAAACACCACACATACCCAATGTGTGTCATGTGACCTATACACCCAATAGCATTCCAGGACATATATGTGATTCTTTGTACAGATGGCGACAGCTGTGCATATTGTGTATACTGGCATATGTAAGCGCGCACACAGCATGCTATGCATATTGTGTATAGGTGTATATGTTTGCACACACAACAATGAGGTGCAAAGCAAAGACCGCTATGTGTACTACTGTGGTCACTGTAACTGGATGGGGTGTACTACCATGTGCCATCATTATCATCATCTTGCAACTTGTGGTCACTCATGGCTACTACTGTGTGACAGACCACCGCCTAGCATGCTGTACCTGAACTGCAGTGCCATGGCTATGTTCACTATTACACAGACACATTGTACATGGGTGTATGAGGCACCCAATAGGGAGCATTGTCTAACATGACTGTGTTATGTGTTGAAGAGTGTTGCACAGCCCCATGATAGGCCTCTACCCCTGAGGTACATCATGTGTGTGTGGATGACATGTGGGATACTGAGGTGTGACCTTACAGTGGGTGTGTGGTTATGCCATATGTAGCATGCCTTTGTGTACTGCATATGATAAATGTGTTATGTTGTGTACAGGTGTTGCAACTATGCCTATCCAACGTGCAGTACGGGGTTGCCACAACTGTGTCTTATGCTCTGTGTATTGCATGTCAGTGAGGCAGCTACTGACATTACTGAGCTGTGCAACATCTTACAGCAAACATGCACGTCATGCATTATGCATAGGTGTGTTACATGTACATGGCCTACACCTCACCTATGACATCCAAATTTCATTACCAACATTGCAGTTATAACACACTAACCAGCATGGATTGGCTGCCCTGCTGTCACACCAGAGGGACCTATGAAAATATGAGAGAGTTAGTCAGCAGCCACAACTGTGGCATTGCTACAGTGGGTATGCTAAACTGCAGTATAACAACAGTCAACAGTCACAGGTGTAGAGATATTATTCAAAATATCAGTATTGCACAAGACTAGGCAGCAGAACTGCTAAACACACAGTACACATCTCATATAGACATAATCTAACAGTACTGTTAACTGTAGTCTACAAATAGGGCATGTTACCTGCTTGCTCCAGGTGGACGTGCTGGGTGGCTCCGGCCTCCATGACAACACATGTCAGAGGTTGATGTTACTGTTGTTCAGGAGCCACCATGCTTAGGAGCAGCTCCTCCACTCTGGTGATGGGGGGATGAATGGCCACCCCACCCCCTGTGGCATGCTGTTGTCTTTGGATATCAGACGCATGCCACCGGACATGTCTTATTAAATCACTGCAGTGATGGCGTACCTGCTCATATGTCTGGTTATGCATGCCTATGTCATTTATCCAACGAACAAGTTCCTGCCACAGTGCAGTCAGCTCCTGCTGGTGCTGGCTGCTTCTGGCGAACAGCATCGTGTACTGCTGCAATAGGCTTTGTAGTATCACCTCTTCCTCATCCGCTGTGCATGATGGATAGCGTTGGTAGGCCGTCTGGCTGAAAAAGATATGAACAATATGTGTGAGTGAGTCCTGTGGCACACTTTACACCTTTAAACACAGATATCACTTTACTGACATATATACCATCCTATTGTCTGTCAGAGGTTACACATGTTCAATACCACTTAGTGGTTCTCAGGCCACAATTAACTAACAGTGCCTCGCACACTCTATATATCACACCACTATACAACAGTACCTGACACACTGTTTGTGACACATTGCACAACCTCAAGACAGGGGTGTATATCACACCAATGCACGAACAGAGATGTCATCCATTGCAATGGATGTAAAGTACAGGTACAGTAGTACCAGTCAACCACCCTAGTCATTGATGCCATAGCCCTGCCTAACAGATGTGTACAGTTGTTACTATAGGTGACATACTTCTGTAACAGAGTATATATGTTGCTGGATACACACGTATACACTGTAACACACATATGATTGCAGCCATTGTACAGGCATTACACACACATCAGACAAACATACAACATACCACTGTATGCCAACACAGATGAGCATTACCTGTGTACCATACAGTACCGTGTGCCACTACTTACACACCCTTATGCCTGAGTTTTGTCCTCTGTGCAGACTACATGAAACACAGATGACAGTGTTTCCAAGCAATGAGAACACACACCATACTGTGCTGTTTAGGCCTACAGCTTCTGGTAGTACTACAGTTCATATGGGAGTTGGATTCACCAGCAGTACCACTCACTAAGCATACATGTATTGCTTTAGCCTACAATAAGACACCACATTCATCAACAAGGAACTACATCACATCATATGCCGTACTACTATGTCTGCCTAACAGTACATTACACATCATTTGCTGTCCTCACAGCTAGGATAGACACTACCATGCCAGATACAACTTCCCACTAAGCTATCACACCTTTACAGACCTTGCACACATTCAGCATTACACTTATTCAGCCTCACATAACACGTATTGCATTGAGTACATGTGTGAGTGCATAGTGTCATAGGTAGGTAATATGGTGTTGGCCTAGGGCCTATGGCAGCCTAGCCATATGCTACCCTGGCCTTTGACACACATGTACTTTGATTTCACTTGCCCCTGCCAACCAGAACCACGGAGGTGTTTCCTGGGGTGTATTACCAATCTCCCACAGAATCATCAGGGGTATTTATGACAACTGCTAAGGAGGAGCCTTGTTTGCTATTGCTAGGTGGTCTATTCCGGTGTATGGCATATCTCTGAGATGGGAACCTATCCCTCCAGCATGTGCTGTTTAGTGAGCTGACAAGGTTTAGGGCCCTAGAGCGTGTATCCCGGAGGGATTGTGATATGTTACCATGGTGGTTGTCACCCAGCTATGGGTGTGACATACCTCTGTAAGTCTGGCAGAGGTCACCTCTGTGTGGCCAGTATGCAATACAGTGTAGATGTGGTTTTGTGAGTCAGTCTGCATAGGGCATCTGTTTGAGTCCAGTATTACCCTTTGGTAGGTATGTCTGTGGTCTTTTCACCTGGTGTAGTTGTCATGTGAGGTACATACCACACAGGGCATTGTGATGGGTAGAGGGGAACACTGCCCTATATTTCTATAGATGACACACCTGTTGTCATGACACATAACACACAGACTGATTACAGGTGTAGTGTGGCACTGTCTTCATCAAAGCGGAGGCTACTGTCCACCTGTGTCCCATGTTCCCTTATCACACCTTCACTGTTAGGTAGATCTCTACCTATGTGGTAGTTAATGGGTACAGTGTTTTGGAAAGGAGGAATGGCACTGCAGTATCAACACTTGTCTACAGTCCATGCCTTGGTCACCACTCACCTGTTGCAGTACCTATGACTCAGTGTCACTCTGTCTCTCCCTCTCTCTCTATATGGCTATATATATATATATATATATATATATATATATATATATATATATATATATATATATATATATATATATATATATATATGCATATCTATACACATACATGTACACATCCATTGCTGTACACATGGATGTACATATAGGCACATGTACAGTCCACCTTTCCTGGTGGGGATATCACTTATGCGACAGTTGAGGGATGTACAGTTATGTGATTATATTGCACAGTGTTGTGCAGAATGCATGTGGGTGTCCTCAGCCCATGTAGCATTAGCAGGCCTCACTGGCTGTAACACAGCAGATCTGACAAATCAGTCCCACAGCATTTAACCACCACATGACATATATCAGCACTGCATACTGTTTTCTAGGCCACACACTATGACCTACATAGATATATGCACATATCAACCTTCAATGACAGATATCTGTCCACCCTTCACTAACAGTTGCAGTATGCCCCTTGCCCTATGCATATGTGCGGATACAGATAGATACGTACTGCTGCCACACATGGATGATTTGCAGTGTGTAGAGTACTCTTCAGGAACATCTACTACATGCCAATACATACATGTGAGTTACATACCTTTACTTTGTATTTCCCTGCTCTGTGTGTTACGGTTTTGTAGGTTTTTTTTTTTTTTTGGTTGTTTGTTTTGGGTTTTCTGCCTCTATTTCAGTTTATTTCTCAGTTTCTCTCTCTGTTGTGTCTCTGTCTGTGTCTGTGTCTGTGTCTCTCTCTCTCTCTCTCTCTCTCTATCTCCCAGCACCTGCAATGATAGAATTGCATGTGTGGACTGCAGGTACAGCCTGCTTTTCTAGGTATCTGCACTTGTGCATGTGACAGCCTCTGCACCAATTGTTGCCCACCATTCTGTAATTGCATGCAGCCTGCTGTGCGGTGATTGCATTACTCACTGTGATTGCAGCCCATTGCTATAAAATCTTAGGTTAGGTAGGCGTAGCCCTTTCAGCTGTCCAAGGTGGGGCCCATGCTTGTTTGCTCTGGACACCGTTGTGTCAGGCAGAAGGTTGGTATATGTCTCTTATCTGAAGCTAGGGTTGTAGCCAGTTATATGCATGTTGTACTCAAACCTGAATGTTGCTGCTTCCAGTACACACTTCTCAGTGTAGACATGTACTCACCCCTCCAAATGCTAACACAGGATACATGAAAGTATGTACTTTATTTCTGACTTACACAATTAACGGCCATACAAATGTGTTTATTGCGATGTATTCCTGTGGCTAGTATTTATCCTGGTCTGATACTGTGTGGTGTTTGTAAGGTGCTACTGTAACATTATTCCCTGCTAGGATGGCTGGTTCTCCTTTCACAGTCATGTCATGCAATTCCACAACAACTGCTGGTAAAGACCCACAGAACAGGATTTGTGTTATACCATTCCTGATTTCCATTTACATTCCCTCATTGTAATGCATGATATATTTATTTCAGAACCCAGTTATCTGTGCATCTGCTGTGGTTTATTGGTAATTCATGCAGTCTATTGTGTCAATGGTCTGGGGTTCAAGACAGGCAGAGGTTTTTTCTTTTGCTGAAGAGCAGAACAAGGGCCCTACCATAGAGTGACTAAGGCACTTTTAAGCAGTTGTAAGTGGGTTAGCGTGGGTTTGCACGATGCTTAACAACGCTTAGCTAAGCGCACATATACGCACACTCGCTTAAACTCACTTACTACTGCTTACAAGTGCTTACTCCCGCTATCCCCCGCGCTAATTTCTTTTAAAGAAAGGAAAATGGGGAGATAGAAAAGTGGTGGAAAAGGGGGCACAAAGAGGGACAGACAGTAGTTAAACAAGCTTGGGATGTGCAGGACGGGTGTAGGGAAGGTCCATAGCTGCCCATTTCTTTACCAGCAACAGCTGTGCATATGCAATCAATTTGGAGTGATATTTGAAACCTTTCACCCTGGGAGAGGGGTGAGGACAACAAAGTATGTTGTACTGCCAATTATAATTATCAGTTTACATGTCCAATGGACATGTGTGCGAAATGGACAGCCATGTATGAGGCATAATTTTTTTGTGGGTACAGATTGCCTTTTTTTTTTTTTTTTTTTTTTTTTTTTGAGGTGAGAGTGGGAAGTGAGGTAAAGGAAGTAGGTATGTCCAGGGAGGTAGGTTGGGGAGGTAAACAAGCAAGACAGACAAGATGCATACAGGGGTGGTGTATGACACATGGGGTGGGTGAACACAATTGACGGGGTCGGATGTTTGGAAATCGCAAGCCCATGAGCCCACAGATGGTAACAGTGAAACTGAGATCCCCACCCATGGGCAGTCACCAGTGCACCTTCACAGCCCTGAGGGTGGCTGTGCTGGGGGCTGCAGAAGACGGGCAGGCTCACCCATGAGACGCGCCACTCTCGGCTCAAGCTGGCATAGGGGATCAGCGACTGAATGCTGGATCTCCCTATGCACCACAACCCTGACCCTTCGAAGGGTGACAGGTGGCCCTACTCCACCCACGCTTGCATGGGAGGACGAGCCCCATCCCCTGCAGCGCTTCCACCTGAAGGTGGCACAGGACCAATGGAGGAGGGGAGCCCGGGCTGGGAACCGGACCTGCTGGTGCCAGGTGCACTCGCCAGCTGAGGAGGGACAGGTGGGTCCACTGGGACCGGCCTTCCCATACGTTCTGTGATTAGGTGTGTTTAATTACAACATAAACAACAGCATTCCAGATTAGTTGTAAAAGCATGCAGTAATATTCCCATTAACCCAACACACGAAGATTCCAACAGTTGAACAGCAAGCATAACACATGCATATATTGAACCACAGTGGATATTCCAACAGCATGCAGGGATGTTTGGTAGCAACAGGCCACCATGATTGTGGTGTTTAAACAGGGCACATGCATCAACGTGAATGCAAATATTTATTGAACAATAGGATATATGTCCCAACAAATATTTAAGATTACATATACCCATTGAGGTGTGGAATTGCATGGTTTATGCACATACAGTAGGGTGCAGAAAAAAACCTTGGTTAACATCTTATAATTACTTTTTATTCTACACTACATTCCTAGTGACTGCAGGTGTATATCCCCTACATGTATTATTACACTTGCCACCATACATTAGGTTGCGTAATGGGTTTGGCTATTTCAATATACGCCTGACCTATATCTGACATACTAACTGTCCAGGATGCAGATGTTCCTGCTACATATTTCTTGATTGCATTTCTATTTCTTTATCTACATATCTGGGATGTTTTCACATGACATTTTCACTTCGATTTGTACAGAACCCTGCATTTCTTGACACACACTCACATTTCTGGGGAAAAAATAACATGCTACACATGTGCCAAATTTACTTATGCATGCCAGCCAGTAACTGACTGTTGCAGACTGTATGTATGCTTCACAGCTACTAGCACTTCCATCACCCACTTTATATGGGACTGCACAACTCTGGGTTGCCAGCACTTTTTCAAACAGCACTATTTGTATAATGCAAGGGTACAACAATATTTCAAACTCTGTGACACAGACACACTCCGGGTTTTAGACCTTTATTAATGGCAGTACACACTTTTCCACAAGCTCACTCCTTTATTTGTTTTAATGGTGTATATGGCATACATGTTTAAGACATATTATACCTTTATTAATAGGTTAGAACACTCTTTTTTCAGGCTCACTCACTTATTTTATATGACAGTGCCTGCAGAGATATTACTCCAGACATATGTTACCTTTCTTAATGGGTTACTGCACTCCTTTTCTGCCTCTCTGACGTTTTTATCTGACAGTACATGCAGAAGATTTATTCAGGCAATTTTATGGCTGTATTATTGGACTACAACACTTTCTTGCATGGTCTCTCCCATATTTTATATAACAATACATGCAGAATAATCACTAACCTGCCTGGTGGTGCAGCCTTAGCAGCCTATCCGCATAGGCTTGCTGATTCGCAGCATGGTCACGTGCAGCTGTAAAGTAAATGAAGGGATATTGAGACATACCTATCCATTATACATACTCCATTACCAATTCTTACATACTGCATTCCATGGCTACATACTCAGTTGTGGGGCATTCTGCATCCCACGGGCCTCCTGTATCCATTGGTTCAGGCGGTCCTGCTTCCATCTCTTCAGGTCTGCATGGTGGTGACTGACCTGCTCATCAGTCTGAGGAACTCCTGTGACACTGGTTAGGTCATGAGCTAACTGGTTCCAAGCCTCTGCTTGTACTCCGTCCCTTGGAACTAGCCCTGCAGGAGTCTTGACTCATGATGGTGGACAAGGAGCCAAACCATGTATTTCGACTCCTCGATGCCCCAATGTTGCGCTCGGAAGTTTGTTCCCTCTCCGACACCAGCCATTCTAACTGCAGATGTGAGCTACAATCATTTATGGTGTGTATTCCCACCCATCGGGCTTACATATGCTGCATTTCCCGCACTTTTTTGTGATTGGCTGTTTTTTAAAATTCTCGGCTGACTAGAGACCTGCTTAGTAATGGTTAAACTACCATTAGTAAGTATATGTCTGTTAACAGTGGCTGTTTCCCCTTAGTCATCATGGCTTAGTGGTTCTGTACTTTGCTTGTGATGCACAGAGTCCTGGATTCGAAGCTTGTCATTCATTTTATTTTCATACTGTCCAGACAGGCTAGGGGGTGTGGCTGCATTTAAGCAACTTTGCTCTACGTTGCTCCTCGGTGCCTACGGTGCCCTGGTTGGCACGGCGCACACGTCCGTACAAACAGATTGCGCTGGTTAAAGCACTATTTCGCTATGTGGGCACCTCTATTGCGCTGGGTTAACCTTAATTAAGCTATGGGCAACTCTATTGCACTGGGTGAAGCGCTGCTTAGCTGCAGGCAATTATATATCAGGATCATTTAAAATATTTATTTTGTTCACTGTTACATTGGCCATTTCACTGAGTTTTACTACTATTTACACATATTTTTGTCTGGTATTATTTCATATACTGATTTAAAAATAAATACGAAGGGTAGTGGTGGGACTCGAACTGTGAACGCTTCTTCTTTGTGCAAACGCCCTACCATTACGCTATTGTTATTTGGTGTGATTTGCATACACATTCTTTCTTATGCTCTTCCATGTCTGAATTGCTAACTCTAGCTAAGCAATGGGCACACCTGCGCACACATGTGCAAATACGGGCAGCTATTTTGGGTATTTAAAAAAATAAAATTAACTTTTTTACTTTTTATAACTGTGATGGGGGTTTACAATATCAGGGAGTGTGGTGCTGGGTGCAAGGACATTTGAGCGGACTCGCTCTTGTGTATTTGCTTTTACTTTTCAGTCACTTGCAGGGGCGTGGACATTTAGACTGTTCGGCAGTTGGACACACCCCCTGCTTTCTTACACGTTCTGTGTAAGACTTACGGTTGAGTCAGCGTGCCCTCGTGCATATTCATGGCATGCTGATGTCATACCATTCAACTGCAGCCGCCGAGTAAGACTTATTAAGTCTTACAAGGAGGATTCATGAATCCGGGTGACTGTTTATATTTATACATATTTCTACAGAATATGCTATACATGGCCTCAAGTATCTTATAATTTTATTTATTTTTTTTGCTTACCATTAAAAACAAAGACCATTCTGCATCATTCTTTCAGCTGATTAGTGCAGCTTTAGATTTATTGATATTTATTTTAAGATTTCAAATACTGTTGAATTTGAAAGCTTAATTTGAACAGTTGTATTCAGGCAGTTAGAAACTAATCAACTGACCACTGATCACATATAGGGAAGCCTACTGAAGACTTTTCTATAACACTGTGGCTTCGTCATGTAGTAAGGTTTTGTTCAACTGTAGCAATGCATGAGCATTGTGTTATATTCTCCCTCATTCAGCTTCTGTCCCCAGATGAGACCTTTTTCATATGCTGCTTTTCATGGAGACTTAGAGGTATGAATGCCATGCAATTATAATAATTATAACTATTACACATACAGTCTTTGCAATTAGAATAATGGAGCCCTCTTATTCCATTTTCTTAACATTCAAGCTAAGATAAACATCTTTCCAAACCAGCTACTCTTATCTCACAAAGCACAGAGCACTTTGGGAGTTGCTACACCTCTTTATTTCCAACATCCATAGATTGCCTTTGACAGTTCTTAAATATTCTCATCTTATCTTTTCTCTATCACACCTCCATCAGCAAGCATTGTGTGTACCAATTTCAAATAAAGGAATCTTAAATACATTAAAATCTATACCTGCTCTAAAGCTCCTATACCAGACAATTTCCACACTGAACTACACCGACATACTGTAAATAATCTTGTACTGCTCTAAAGAGTTATTATGAATGATGTCTTAGCATTACTGGGCTTCCCCATATCTTGTAAGGATTCCTTCTAAGTTGTTGGGAAGTTCAAATCTCTCCAGTATTAAAATGAGGCAAAGATCTTACTAAAGAAATGAAACGATAAGTACAGACAATGATATGGATTCCAAAACAATTGTAAATGAGGCAAGCTGATATGCCAAGTTTGTGAACATTTGCTTAATGTCTAAATTTTTGAATGAATGCCTCCACTGGAGAAATGTAAAGAACAAACTGTTCAGATATCAGTTTCCCCATAATTCCGTACTATTGCTACCATAACAAACTTCTAATGGTCTGCACACATCAAAAGTGGAAACAGAAACAGTTAACAGAATGACAGACAACAGAGACTGACATAAGCCAGAAAGTTTTCATTTTTAGCAGAGATAATATATTTGGTAAATGAGTGTCTTTCCTTAGATTACTGCAGTGGTGGTGCTGCGGTAGCGTTGTCGCCTCTCAGTAAGACGCTGTCCTGTTCAATTCTCAGCTAAAGTGTCTTCTGTTTGGAGACATGCGTGAATGGGCGTACCTTTGTTGAAGGTTGTGCATCAGGGCTGGCAAACTCGGCACATAAAAAATCTACTGCCAATCATTAGCAGACCAGAGTTCCGCTGTGGTGACCCCTAACTGGGAAAAGCCAAAAGACACAACACAACAAGTGTCTTTCCTTAGATTGCTGCATTTACTTTCATCCTAAAAGGACCATCAAAAGTATCAGTCAAGTATCCAGACAGTGTGTTTAGTTCACACATTTGGCGAATGTATGTGTTATACTGACAGTTTTATGTGACACCATTATCCACGCATTGTGCACTACTGACTGTTGTTTGTATGACTATGCTATAATTCGTAGCAGCACACATTAGCTTTATCATTTCAAGAACAGTATTCAGAATACTAGTTGATGTAATAACTCCAATGTAAGATTTGCTGAATGTATCACTAAAACTGATGGTGTTGCAATGTCTCATAATACCTGCCAAAAAAGCATATCAGACACTGACAAAGACCTGACAGTGTTACACATGCTACCTAAGCATCAGCACCTAGAAAATATAACCATCTGGGCGAAGTAAGTTCATGCACAATAATGCACAGATACCAGATACTGCATGCCAGATAGTCTTCTAATGACAATCTGAATAACTATGGTTATCCCTCAGTGGTGACTGTGACACCTCCTTACATTGCCACACACATTAGGTTAACTTTGACTTATTCAGTCTTCAACCACCTCCAAGACTAAGGGGCAATGGAGAAACAGAGATCTTTGTTTTTATGTTTAGGGAATGACAGCTCTTTTTCAAGAGGAAATGCATTAGCTGCTCTTACCTTTAATCCTATGTACTAACCTGCCAGACTACTACAATATATTAATGTTATAAAAGTTTTTTTGAAAGCTTCATAAATAGTTTCTTGTTTTTTTTTTTTCAAGATCTTATATAATTCTACTTTCTGACACCTGACAAAGACATGAAGCTTTCCAGGCAAGAAACTATGCAAATGCATGCATTTTGTAAATTGCCACTGTAAATATCACTGCCACATAATGTTACAAGTGCAGTGTGGCAATCTTCCATTTTTGAAAAGGGGGGGGTTACACTATCTCTCTCTCTTTCTCTGTCTCTCACTCTTGTGACTCGCAGATGACTCCTACAGTGACCTTGCAGAAAAAAACTACCACCCATGTAGTTTACAAGACAAATAGGGAAATGGAAATAGGTTGCCAGATCTTTCTTCTGTATCACATATGCATGCACTCACACATAAACATGCTAGTGTCCCTGATTCACCTACTAATCAATCCTAAAACAGGAATGAGATGACATCATACATCATACATTACCTACAGTGGCACTGCCTGGTGGAGTTGAGGTGCAACACATGCTTGAAGGTTTTTGAGCACTTTTTGCTTCAGATTCGCATGAGAACATGCCCATAAGACAATGGAAGTTTGTGGGGGTAGGGAGAGTAGCATTGGATATTACAATTTCTTTGAATTTATAGACTAATTCTGTTTACATCCCTGCTAATTTATTAGTCGCATACTTTACAGATTTGCAAGCATATCTCTTTTGATGGCTTGAATAAATAAATAAATGAATAAAATAAATGTGTTATTTTAAAGGCAAGCAGCTTGTAGTAATTGCATACAGACAAAAAAACTGAAAATTTGAATTATGATCTCTTAGAAAATGAGTAAAAAACTGCTGCGGATATGTCTCTGGTACATGTGGTATGCATCAGTCTGTGGTTTTGATATAAATTGTTGAGGACACTTAGTAATTTGGCAGAAGCTTAAAGAGAATGATCACTGCTTCTGAGGGTGGTCAGTGATACATAGCACTACTACATGTGTAACACACTAAAAACATTCTCATCTTAACTTCATTTCTAAATATTTTCTTGAAAAGTAATCCCCCTGTTTAAATGTTTTATGCCTTTAGTATTCAGATCTCTGTAACAAGTCAGTTAATTTCTAATATTACTGTGCAAGTTAAATGCTTTTCATGAGTGCTTTAACACTATTTCTTAAATATCACATCTCTGCTATTAATGTACTGCATCTGGGGTGCTCTGTGGCGGTACCTGGTCATTAATAAACAAATACTGTCTGTTGGTAAGGCTGCATATTAAAAGTATGTTCTTCACATAAATTATGACAAAGGAGGTGCAGTTCTGTAACAGTAAATGTTTAATTTTCCAACCATAGTATTTTGTTTTGGAAATCTGTTTACAAGGGTGGTGCGTGAACAGAAACAGAGCAGTGGATTCCCTAAATACCTTATTCAGGATGCACTTTGATTACTTTTTTCCAGGTTCTCTGGTATTAGAGGTCCTTCCCTCCCAGTATTTGACAAATTACTGGTGTAACTACTGAACCATTAGCAAGCTCTTCTGGCCCATCATGTCCATGCTGATACCCTATGACCCTATGTCATACTGCATTAATTAGCGTCTTAAGCCATTCCAAGTTAGCTCCTACATCATCTGTCTCACATCTTACTGCAGCATGCTTGGTTAGTAGTAGTTATTGCCATTTCACATCATTCCTTGATAAAGTTTATTGTTCAAATTTTCCAAATAATATAATGTTTAACAATACAATCATCAATAAACAAGTATTATAAACCTTTATATACACTATGTACAATTGACCTGAACAAAGGAGGAGAAAAAAATAATAAAATATATGAAATTAGTAACAAAAATTTATAATATTCAATTAATAAAATATAAAGTTACACATTAATTATTTAGGGTTCATTTTTAATGTCTCAATAAGAGTTAACATTTTTTCCCAATGATTGTCCACGTTTTAGGTAAAATTCTCAATTCCTTCACTTTAATTTCTAATGTCGCTGTTTCTTCCATCAATCTCAAGAATTCTTCCAGAGTAGGTTCTTGTAAAGACTTCCACTTTCTAGTTATACATTTCCTTGCCACAGCTAGTATGGACCAATGTAGGTATAGATCTTTTTTATTCATTCCAGTAGTATCATTTACATTTAAGAGGACAAAAGATTTGGTTAAAATAAAGGTATCTGTGAATATAGCTTGGAGAAAAATAGTAATTTCTTCCCAGAAATGTTTTATATTAATCTTCTTCTTCTCTTTCGGCTCCTCCCATTAGGGGTTGCCACAGTGGATCATCTGTTTCCATTTCTTCCTGTCCTCTGCATATTGCTGTGTCACACCAACCACCTGCATGTCCTCTCTCACCACATCCATAAACCTTCTCGTAGGCCTTCCTATTTTCCTCTTACCTGGCAGCTCCATCCTTTGCATCCTTTTCCCAATATACCCAGCATCCCTCCTCAGCACATGTCCAAACCAATGCAATCTCAGCTCTCTGACTTTGTCTCCAAACCGTCCAACCTGAGCTGACCCTCTAATATACTGATTCCTAATCCTGTCCATCCTTGTCACACCCTGTGCAAATCTTAACATATTTAACTCTGCCACTTACAGCACTGACTCCTGCCTTTTTGTCAATGCCACCATCTCCAACCCATACAACATAGCTGGTCTTACTACCCTCTTGTAGACCTTCCCTTTCACTCTTACTGGTACCCGTCTGTCACAAATCACTTTTGATACTCCTCTCCACCCACTCCATCCTGCCTGTACTCTCTTCTTCACCTCTCTTCCACACTCACCATTACTCTGAACTGTTGATCCCAAGTACTTAAACTTATCCACCTTTGCCAACTCTACTCCCTGAATCCTCACCATTCCTCTGTCCTCCCTCTCATTCACACACACATATTCTGTCTTAGTCCTGCTGACCTTCATTCCTCTCCTCTCTAGAGCATATCTCCACCTCTCCAGGGTCTCCTCAACATGGTCCCTACTCTCACTACAGATCACAATGTCATCTGTAAACATCATAGTCCATGGGGCTATTAATATAATATTATTATTTATATTATATATTATTTAAATTATTTTGTTCACTTAATATACAATTTTTAATTATTTTATTTTCATTTAGAAAGATAATAGTGTGCAATGTTTTCCTTGTTGAAGAATAATTAGGATCTATCCAGTTAATGATAGTTCTTAATATGGAAGCTTTTATGTATGATTCTAGATCTGGAAGTTTAATTCTACCCATTTCCCAAGATCTAATATGATGTGTATAGGCTATTATATTTCTTTCTGGATACCAAAGAAAGTTTAATAGAATTTTATTTATTTATTTCAAGATTTTCTTGTTAGGTACTATAGGAATAGCTTGTGCAATGTAATTAATTTCTGGAAGTATTGTCATTTTTATTTGTAATCTATCTTCAAATCTCAAGAACATTTTATTCCAGCTTACTATTAACATTTTATTTTATTAATTATGTTGCTATAATTTGTGGCTAACGTAGATTCGAAATTATCACATAGTGTTATTCCTAAATATTTTATTATGGGAACTTGTTTTCCTATCACAAAGTCTGTAGTTAAGGTAAATTCTCTCGTTTTATTCAAATGTATATAATTAGATTTTCCCTTGTTAAATCTAAGGCCAGAAGTATGATAAAACCTTTCCACTATTTCATCTAGTTTTTGTACTGATTTCTCCAAGTCAGATAACGTGAGTAAAACATCATCAGCAACTAACATAATTTTTTAATTGAGTTGGTCATATACATCTATGCCTGATATATTAGAGTTGTGGCATACTAAGCATTATTTTTCTTTTTGCACATTGTGGATCTGGCACTGACAAGATGGGGAGAAAGGAATCTCCTATACATATATATATATATAAACAACTCCCATTTTTCCCATTTTTCTAGATAGAGTTGGTGCGTCACATCCACATGTGCCACTCTCCTACCCACTTCAACAGTCATGCTTGAATGTTGCACATTTTCTGACATGCATTGCATTCATCTCATTGCTAAACATCCTTGTTTCCTATTGCTTTCTTCCTGTCTCTCCCAAATCTTCTTCACCGTATCATCTTTCCTGTACATGTGACCAAATCATCGTAGTATGTTCTCTTTGACCTTGACTGCAGTAGGAGCTACTTTTGATTTTGCTGTCATTGTCTGTATTATATAGTGTCTCATGCACTTTGTCTCCATCACCTCTAACTTCCATAACTGCTCTGCCTTCAACAATCAGGGTTCTGCACCAAACAGAAGTACTGGTCCCACCACTAGTAAGCATGCCTTATTTTTCATCATCCTCTGACTGTCACTCCAGTTGGCTCCATCTCTTCTAATTCCAACTTTGACCTCCTCATTAGACTTCCCTTCTTCTCATCCACTCTTTCCACATACCTAAAAGGCTTTTAATCTGTTTCACTCTTTCCTGTTATTTATTTATTTATTTATTTATTTATTTATTTATTTATTTATTTATTTATTTATCTATTTATTTATTTATTTATTTATTTATTTCAGTTTGATTACCGGGGGGTCCACTGGGCATTGGTAGCCTGTTTTCAGTGGAGGCCCTGGGAGAAAAGCTCCAAAACAAGGAATTTCAGCAATTCAAATATTATGTTTACTAAAATGAAATCAATTAACATAGAAAGTTAATGGGTAGTCTGAATAACTAAAAAAAAACAGGTAGTTACAACAGAAAGAAATACAACAATTTCAATTTTTAGTTTGGTACAAAAGGCATCACATGAGTAATACATGTTTCACTATGTTGTTCACTAAGTGTAATACTTTAGAAAGGAATAAGAAACAGAGTAGGAGGAGGTTAGTCTGGGGCAAATGGAGTAGAAAGCTTAGGGTTTATAGGCAGAGGAGTGCAGCTGCAAATTCTGTTTTGAAAAAGGTAGGAATGAAGCTGGTTTTTGAAGTTATTTATGTTGGTACATTTCCTAAGTGACAAAGGCAGGGCATTCCATTTTTTAGCAAGGGTAAAGGATAAGAGAAGCTGGCCAGCAGGGCTCTGGGGTTTCTTAACAGTGATTAGGTTTTGTTGAGGAGATCTAAGTGGTCTAGGGGGTATAGGGGAGTAGAATGTAAGAAAGAGCTGGGCAGTTAGAGGGGTTTTGAAACAGCTTGAAGGCTGTGGTGAGTTGGAGGAGGTTAAGTTGATTGGGAAGTTCAAGCCAGTGAAGGGAGGAGCAGTGATGTGAAGAAGATTTGGCGTTAGTTGCAAATCTAGCGACTTTGTTATAGCATAACTCTAGTTTGGTGGTAAGAGAGGATGAGAGATTAGTGAGCAGGGGGGCACCGTATAGGAGGGTTGGAAGGAGGAAGGTGGAAGCAAGGGTTAGTCTAGAATGAGGAGAGAGGAAGTGATTGTTTCTATACAGTAGACCCAGTTTTATATGTGTTTTTTTGATGTTTAGTAGGATGTGGGAATTAAATTTTAGTTGATCGTCGATTGTGACACCAAGAAGTTTGGTGGAGGGTATGATCTCGATGGAGGAGTTGTTGAGGCTGGAAATTTGAAATGAGTTTTTGTCAAGGGAGGAGGATTTAGATGGAGAGAAAAGGAGTATGTTAGTTTTGTTGGCGTTTAGGGAGAGATGATTTTTTAACATCCAGTTTTCAGTGGTAGAGAAGGCACTTTGAGTTAGGGCTTGGAGGTCTGTTAGGTTGGGGGCAGAGCATATCAAAGTAGAGTTGTCAGCATATTGTTCAATTTTTGTGTTAGGGATGGCTTTGTAGAAATCATTTATGAAGATATTGAATAGTAGTGGGCCAAGTATGGAACCCTGAAGAACTCCTGTAGGGGTCGGAAGAAAAGTCGAGGTGGCATGGCCCCATTTTACAGCTTGGGATCTGTTAGAAAGGTAGCTGGAGAACCAGGAAAGGGATTCAGGGCAAAGGTTGAGGTTAGATAGGTGATTTAGAAGGTGGGTGTGAGAGATGGTATCAAAAGCTTTAGATAAGTCTAGTAGGACAGTGGATACTAAATTACCAGAGTCACGGGCAGAGTTGACTGAGTGTAGAAAGGAGAGGAGGACAGTATTTGTGCTATGACCTGGGCGGAAACCGTGTTGGGTAAGAGAGAGAAGGTGGTGCTTAGTAAGGAATGGCAGGAGTTGTAGGTGGATACATTTTTCTAGAATTTTGGATATAGGGGAGAGAATGGCTATAGGGCAGAAATTTGAGACAGAACAGTTTTTGCCACCTTTGTGGAGGGGTAGGATGTAAGCGCTACACCATAGTAAGGGAACGTAGGATTCAGGTAATGATCTATTAATTAGGATGCTGATAGGAAGAGCAATAGAGTCAGAAGCAATTTTTAGGAAGGCAGATGGGATGTTATCAGGGGCAATGGAGCAAGGTTTTAGTTTTTGAAGGAGTTTCTTTATTTGGTCAGTAGATACTGGCTGCAGTTTGAAAGAGGGGGGTAAGAACAGTTTAATGAAGACTGAGTAGTGGCAGGGGAGAGGTGATTGTTGGGAAATGTTTTAGTTAGCTCAGCAATGGTAGAGGTGAAGAAGGAATTAAATAGAGAAGCAATTTCGGGGTCAGTTTTGCTGGTGTCTGGACAGGGGTTATTTTTAGTACCTGGTCTGAGGAGTGAATTGATGGAATTCCAGAATTGTTTTGGGTTTCTAGCATGGTTTTCTTGAAGTTGGATGTAGTAAGACTTCTTGTCTTTAATGATTTGTTTTTTGGTTAGGTTTCTTAACTGCTTATATTTAAGGAGTATTTCAGGTTGTTTGTGTTTATGGTAAGTTTTCCAGGTTTTGTCTCTTTGGAGCATTAACTTTTTTGTATTTTTGGTGAGCCAAGGAGATGTTTTAGCTTTAACTCTTATAAGTCTAGTTGGGGCTTGGGAGTTAAGGACGGCTAAGAATGTTGAGTTAAAGTAGTAGATGGCTTCCTCTAGTGGTAATAGTCTTAGAGGTTTTCAGTTGGAGAGTTTAAGTGAGTCAGAGAAGGAAGTAGGGTTAAAGTTAGAGAGGTTCCGAGTATGAGTGTAGTGGTGGGAGTGGGGAGGGGAGGAGGTAGATTGTATAGCATAGGCAGGGAGGTGGTCTCCTAAGGGGTCTGGAGAAGTGTCAGATTTTATAACTTTATTTGGATGAGATACGAGAATCCAATCAAGTATGGAGCCAGGAGGAATTGCTTTGTTTGGTCTGGTTATGGAGTTAATGAGTTGGGAGAAATTAAATAAGTTAATGGTTATTGAAGGATTTTGGTTAGAGATTTTGCCCCAATCGATATTTACATCACTCAAAATGAAGGTTTCTAGATTAATATTAGAAGAAGTCCAAAAGAGGATGTCTTCTAGAGTATTAGTATTGTTGCCTGGAGGGATGTAGAGACAGATGATGCAGATACTTTTATGGCTGTTCATATTTAGAAGGCCGATAACCAGTTCAGTGTTATTAAATGATGGAATAGGGTTTGGGTAGGGAGTAATGGACAAGAGGTTGGAATAGATTAGAGTAACACCACCACCTCTTTTATTAGGTCGATCGGACCGTAGAGAATGGAATCCTAGGGGTAGGAATTCAGAGTCATTAATATGAGGTTTTAGCCAGGTTTCAGTTATAGCTGCTTTATCAGGGGAGTTATGGTTGAGCCAGGCATGGAAGAGGGATAGTTTATTTTTTATGCTTTGGGCATTGATGGTGAGGAACTTGAGTTGTTTGTTGGAGGATGTCTTATATTTGTTGGGAGAATTTTTTGGATGGAATGTAGGACCTGGGTTGGGGTGAATATCTCCTGCTAAGTGAATGATAGTTGCATGGGGGAGGTGCTTATTAGTTTTATATTTTAATGGAAGGGGCAGGTAGATGTGTGGTTTATATTTAAGGTTTACATTCACAGTTGTAAAATGTTTAATTTTCATGAAGAGTGTTGGGTAGTAAGGAATTAATGAGGCGGATATGTTGTGGTAATGAGAGATAGGGTTGTGTTGCTGAGTAGGAGGAGGAGGGAGTAGGTGGACATGAGTATAGCAAGTGATGTGGTATAGAGATATAAGTAGGAGAAGGAAGCAAGACAGTGGAAGGATTTTGGGAGGAGGGGACATCATGATGGTAGAGGTTGGTAAGTAAGTAACGGAGAAGGGGAGTTTGAACAGAAATAGGGAGAGTGGTTAGAGAGAGGAAGGGGATGGTCAGGGGAGAGTTTGGATTGGTTGGAGGAGGGGGGAGGGAGAGATAGGGGGAATAAATGTAGATGCCCTGGGGTGGGTGGGAATTGGGGGTAGGGTAGGGGCACAGTGAGCCAGAGGCTTAACTGAGTGGGCAGAGCCAGGAAGGCAGGAAGAGAACAGGAAGAGAGCAGGAACCTATCAGTGGGCTTTTGAAATGCACAAGGTAAGTACTGGGGACAGGGGATTAAGCAGAATAGAGAGGACTACAAAGTTTAGAATCAAGTATTGAGAGAAGAACAAAGTGAAGGTAGGGTTTGCATAATCTAAGAGAGAGAAAGAGTACAACGGAGTAGGGAAATGAGAATAGTAGGGAGAGGGTGCCACTTGGTGGACAAATGGGGAAGAGCACCTGTGAATCCACTGAGGGAGATCTCTAACTGGGTTGAGGTGAGGGAGAAAGAGAACTGAAGTTAGAAGTAAGTAAATAAGTAGGTAGGCTGCTGGAATTCCAGGCAGGGGAGCATACTGAACACCTAGTCAGGCTATTAGGTATCTACAATAGTACAGAGATTTAGCAACAATAGTACATACTTTCACAAACACCTTCTAAGAGAGGTGTAGTTCTATTCCCATACACGGGTTGAAGCCGAGGAGTTTGTTATATTTATTTTGGGTGTAGGCATCCAGGCTAGGTGAAGATGCAGAGGGTATTACAGGGTGGAAAGGATGGAGAAGAGGAGAGAAATGCAGAGAGAGTTTGCACTTAGTAAACAGTACAATAGCACATTGACACACAATAGCATACACTTGTTAAGTAAGATTTAACTCGCAACAGTTTCAAGCAAATAGACTATACATCAACTGACATAAATGAGAGATAAAAACATAGTTATCTATGATATAATTTTGTATTAGGTAGGAAAAGCAGATTAGGCTTTAACACACTACTAAATCAAGCACTTTATGAAAAAAAAGAGGTGTGGGTTTCATAGTTTGTTCAGCTCAAAAATCATGTTCTATTAAAATTTTCAGCTTCTTCTGATTTCTACAGTTTATTACTATGACAACTGTCTTGCCTGTACTGAGTTTGCCTCCATGCTGCACTTTATGTACATGTGCTAACCCTAACCTTAAACCTACCACTTACCCTGCCCCAACCCTGCACATTACTTTACAAAAAAACAATTCCTAGTAGCACTACTAAATAACACACTTTGACAAACTTCCAAAACACACACATATAACACTAAGCCTATCCCCTTTCTTAACCCTTACTGTAACCCTATGCAGTAAACAGTTACATACACATTCCTACCCCTAATGCTAAAACTTTCTATACATCTGAAAGATTCAGCATTAACACAGACAAACACACACACACATAGACACGCACATACTTTATCCTGAAGCACATTTCCTTGATATTAAAGAATTCAGCAATTCCCACACTTGCCAAAATGAATGTTTGATTCAAAAGAGTACAGACTCCACACTCTATATATATATATATATATATATATATATATATATATATATATATATATATATATATATATATGGGTCTATATATATATATATATATATATATATATATATATATATGGGTCGACAATTCATTTGGTCGACAGGCAGATTTGCCCCCCTCCCCAATGTTGTGTGACCCTGGAGTTGATATATATATAGTTAGGGGGGGGTGTAAACTGCTTGTCGACCAAATGAACTGTCGATCATATGGCCTGTCGACCATATAATAGGGATCCATATATATATATATATATATATATATATATATATATATATATATATATATATATATATGCTTTTACTCAGAGTTTGCTACTTCCTTCTTTTGTTAAAAACAGAAAATAAAGCTAGGAAAAGCAGGTAATATTAAATGTTTCCTTCTTTGTGTACTAGCTGTGTGAAGGTAAGTGGGATTTTGTACTAATGCAAAAACCATTGGATATAACAAACATTTCGACATTAGGTGTATGTGTGTATGTCTGTGTATTAATGAGTTAGGGTTAAAAGCTAAACAAATATTGGTATATGTTGAAATCAGATGTCTTTTTTGATCAGTGTGTGGGTGATCATTGTTGATATAGTTACAGACAGGGTAGGAAAGTGGGGGAATTTCTTTCCTGGTTTAAGAAAATGGATGTTAATAAAGAAAAAAAGATGGGTAGTGGTTTGAAGGGCTGTAATTGTTATGGTAATTGTATTTATTGCAAGATCATATTTAAATCTAGATATTTTACTTCTATAAATACTTCAATAGTATATGAAGTTAGATATTTTATTACCTGTCGTACTGAACGGGTAGTATACATGGTAGACTGCCAGTGTGGGGGGTTTTATGTAGGTCAAACCTCTAGGAACTTTAAGAGCCATATAGCATTACATCTTAGTGATATAAACTGTAAGAGATCTAGGAGTGCATTGTACAAACATAAATTGGAACAGGAAATAACAAAGCTAGGAAAAGCAGGGAAAATTGGATGTTTCCTTCTTTGTGTATTAGCTGTGTGAAGGTAAGTGGGATTTCACGCTAATGCAAAAACCTTTGGATATAACAAACATTTTGACATTAGGTGTATGAGTGTATGTCTGAGTATTAATCAGTTAGAGTTAGAGGTATGGCTAGGTATTTTGTGTGTGTTTGTGTTTCAGGTGTGTGTAAATGTGAGCATGCGCGTGTGTGTGTCTGCATGTCTCGTGTGTGTGTGTGTGTGTGTGTGTGTGTGTGTGTGTGTGTGTGTGTGTGTGTGTGTGTGTGTGTGTGTCTGCGTGTCTCTCCATGTGTGTGTCAAGGTTAAATTTAACCTGAATGAATAAAGAGGTACTTGAATATTGTAATGTAGTGTGGCAGATGCCTCCAAATAAATGCCTAAATGAATGTAAATATTTTGAATGTAAATATTTTGAATAGTTCCATATTTATGTGTAAAGAATGTAGAAAGAATTGTTATTGATAATAAAAAATGGTTTCTTAAAGTATATAAAGTAAATAAAAGTGTTTATTTAAGAACCAATAGGAAATCTTGTGGTCTTAACAGGAGAAGTGTTGCTGTCATTTCAAATGAGAATATTGCTTGTTTAATGAAACAATTAATGCTGTAAAACGGGAGGCATAAAGAAAGCTCATTCAGAGAGCATTGCTTGCCCTTCATAGAATGTATTTGAGTGAATAAAAACCTGTGAGAAAGCTGTAGATTATCGCTATTATAGAAATCTAGACTAGAGGCTCTAAGGTTGAGGATAAAAACAGAGGGAGAACTCTGTAAATAAAAAAAAGAAAACACTGTAGAAACCACCAGAGAGACACTTGCACTGAGAAAATGCTAGGAAAAACTTGCAAAAATGTATTTAAAACTTTGAGCTCTTTCATCCTTGTAACTGAGAAAGGACTGCATCAGAATAAACATTATTAAATTGTTCAGTTTAAAAAGTATCCTACATAAGTCACATGACCCTGCCAATTAATTACACAATTACAATTTAAAAAGCCAGTGACATATCAAATAAATGAAAAACAAAAAAAATGACAGATGTTTAAAAACATTTTTTAATGCAAGTACCTATCTGAAGAAATAACAAGCACAATTAATGCAACTAGGAAAATAATTGTTGACATAATCCCCCAGATTCTCAAAAGCTTGCACAGTGTGCACGATGGGTACAGGAGCCTAAGCAGTTAATATGTCCACTGTGCAATCTAGGAACAGCCTGCTGGGTGTGCATGAGGACTCCTGCATTAATCTTGCATGGACAAAGCCCTTGTATGCAAATCACCCCATTTGCAGGAGAAATACATACAAATGAGGAGAATTTGTGATCCAGGAAGCTTGCGATCGTCTGTGCAGGACTAGTGCAATCAGTAGAAATGTACTCGTTTAATAACCAAGTACATGTCTGCAAAATCCAAAATGAAGGTATGACAGCCCCAATTAAAGGCTGCATATCATGTAGTAAGCATGCCAATGGCCAAGTATAAGGCCACTGGCATTGCAAACAGTACAAAAATTTAAAAAATCAACTTTTAATTCCTATTAGCTGATCCCAGCTGTTTAAGCGTAGGGCAGCGGCGCGCAAAGGGAATTGGGGGGAAAATAACAAAATGAACATAAATTAAGCATTCTAACTAAAATCAGTATTCTGCTATGCAAGTCAATGGCAGGCAGAAGACAACATGGCCAGTGAGTAGTGGTTGCTAAGGGGGAGGCTCAGTGTGAGACGTAACTATGCATTAGCAGGCAATCCTATGCAAATGAGGGGAAGGATAGTGAATCCCAGTTTTCCCCAGGATGTGAGGCAGGTCCCAACAGTGTAAGTGTATGAATAGCTGGGTGCAAGCTTAGGAGGTAGGTGACATCATTGGGGGGTGTCAGTCATACTGTAAAGCGGATTGGAGCCCTGTGGCTCGGGGTTGCTCCTAGCTAAGCACAGCTAAGCTAGGGGGTGTGCCTAAACCTGGCTAGAAGTCTTTACAAAGGCTAAGTGGGTGTGCGTGCCATGCACTGGGTCATACAGGAAGAAAAAGGAGGTTAAACCAGGAAACAGCAGCAGTGTTCACATTTGACCACTCTTGTCTACGTTGCACACACGGGCTGAAACAGGAAGGCAATGGGAAGGGAAAACAGCAGTAGAAAGGTAATCAATGAGTACTAGCTTATCTGGCAAATGAAATGTATCAGAACCAGCCAGTTACACAGGCAGCAGACCAGCCCAGCCCAGAACACTAGTATAAACCATGCAAACACCTACCCCTCCGGTTTTTCCCACACTCTACACCACCGTTGTAAACAAGCAGTGAATTTTAACACTCACAGCTGCAAAATGTTAGGGGCTGCAATAGCTACCATACAACTTCTTGTGGAAGAGGCTGAGGTTGGTGAGGATGTCAGTGCCACCTAGCAACCCACAGTGAAGAGATGGAAAAGAGTGTACAGATCCAGGGTAACCTACCAAGGGCTACATGAGCTGGCAATAGTGGAGTGCTATAGGGTGGACAGGGACCTCCTACAGCAAATTGTTGAGCTGTGCCGGCCATGCCTCACACACAGGACTAACAGAGGGGAACCCATCCCAGTGGATACAAAGGTATGTGTAGGCCTACGAATACTAGATACAGGTACCTTCCAAAGGCCAGCTGGGGATATGATGGGGATCCTCACTGGCATCAGCAGCCAGGGTACTCCACCAGTTCCTGGATGCCATGTCAGCACATGTCATTGAGCACGTATATTTCCCCAACACCCGTGAGGTGTTGGGCAGCAATATGCAACTGTTCCATCAAATAGCAGAATACCCTGAGGTAGTGGGTGCTATAAACTGCATGCACATATGCATCAAAGCACCACCCGATGAGCGGGGTGGGGTCTACATCAACCACAAGGGCTTCACCTCCATCAACTGCCAGGTCGTGTGCAATGCTCAGGGCATAATAATGAACGTGTGTGCTGGCTGCCCTGCAAGCTATCACGATTCCCACATCTGGAATCTGATGCAGCTGTACTGGAGATTTGCCAATGGGGACATCCCACACAGTCACCTAGTGGGGATGTTGGATACGCACTGGAGCCGTGGCTGATGACATCCATCAGAAATGCACACACACCCTAACAAGAACTCCATAATGAGGCACACGCACAAACAAGAATCATAATAGAGCATGTGTTTTGGATGCTCAAGTCATGGTTCCGGTGCCTGGACACATCCGGTGGAGCCTTGCAGTACTCACCAGCTACATGTACCCAAATTGTCCTTGTATGTGTCATGCTACACAATATGCCTCCTGCCTGCAGCAGGAAGGAACAGGGGGCAGGGGGCACACAGCCCCCCACCATCGGCAAGGCCTGCACAGGCACAGAGTGACTCAGAGGAGGAACAACCTGAGCCTGCCCCAGTAGGCAGAAGGAAGCATGCCCAGTATTCCCTGGCCTTGGCAAAGAGGCAATGCATAGCACATACACTGACATGGGAGGAACCTAGGGAATAATACCTCCCTCTGACAGTCACATACAGTAAAAGGGATGCCAAACATTACACTACCTGTGCCTAACCATGTGTAGGGAGTGTGCTGTGCTATGTGCATCTGACATAAGCAGCCCTGCAGCACCACCCTCAATACTGGGACACCCACAAGGTAAGTGACTCACACATGCCAGTCAGGGGGGTCACATACCCAACAACAGTCACAGCCAGCAGGACAGGTGTAGACAAACACAAACAAATGCTGTGCTATGGCCTCTGAATGAGGCCTATGGGCAAACCCCCCAGGCCTACACAGACTGACTACAGCAGGCCAGGCAGTGGGATGTCAGTTGTAAAGGCTAGGAGGTCAGACACTAATATGTAGGTAATTATAAGCTAAGATCTGTAGCACACTTGTATGCCTCTAGTCAGCACAATAGGTAAGACCACAGACTGAAATGGAGTACCCGACATACCAGTACAGTCCAAGCAAATGTGTACAAGTGTCAGGTGTACCCCCCCCCATCCTATGTAGCCATATAGTAACAGTCAGGTGTGCCCCCCCAATCCTGTGTAGAAATGTGGAAATAGTCAGGTGCATCCCCCCCCCGCTATGCAGAAATGTAGTAACAGTCAATGCCAAATGATCAAATGATACCCTGCTGAGACAGCATGTTACCTGTCTGTGTACAACACAAATGGCAGCACAGCAGTACAAACTACCTTGACTTGACCCACACATGCAATACAGACAGCCATACTGGGCATGCTCAGACACTTAGAGAAATGAATGCAATGTAAGTCAACAATATCCTGAAAGGTCACACTGGGCATGCTCACACACTTAACATGAAGGCAATGTCTGCAAACACCAGTGGACTGGACATATCTGGCAGTCGTAGTTGTTAGTGCATACACTCGTCCATATGCACCACTCATGCCTTGCACACACAGTGGATAGGAATACAGACATATATGTAAGGACAACACACTATAATAAACCAAAGGTAGACGGACATAGATGTGTGGAAGAGGGTGACTGTGACAAGGAGCAACCCAGGCCTGTCCCACCCAGCACACAGGCAAAGGGCCCCAAACACATGAGGTGCAGATGTCACTCACTGCAGATACTAGCCACCAGTAACTCTCAGCAGTACAGAGTATGTGGTGCACATGCCAGCTGTGCAACATGACTGTAAAAGGCAGTAGTAATCTAGAAACTGCATACACTTACCTGTGAAATATGACCCTGTGTGTACCTGCATGTGGCATGTCAGCCCCTAGAGGAATGGGTAAGGGCCCATGCACACACACTGCCCTCCCCATAGCCCTACTAAGACAAGCCTGCTGAGGTCATCCAATGTGAAATACACCTTTGGGAATGTTGTGGCCTAGTAATTCCATGGTGTGTCTTGTAACTGCATACTGCTGTAGTTTGATAAGCTAGTTAGGTAGGAGTTTGAATCCCAGATTTGCCAACTGTGTGTGCGTGTCTGTCTGTCTGTATAGAGAGCAATGCTTTTTAGGGTAGTCACACTCCCAACAATTTTAATGCACAAGGCTACTGATGTCATCCGCCTAGAAGTACACCTCTGTGAAAATTGTAACCTAGTAATCACTATAGCGTGTCCTGTAACTGCATACTGTTGTTATGTGATAAAGTAGCTAGGTAGGTGTTCTAATCCCAGACAAGAAAATTGTGTGTGTGTGTGTGTGTGTGTGTGTGTGTGTGTGTGTGTGTGTGTGTGTGTGTGTGTGTGTGTGTGATAAATTAGTGTAGGTAGGAGTGTGTGTGTGACAACTGTGTGTGCATGTCTATCTGACTGTAGAGAGCAATTCTTTTTAGGGTAGTCACACTCCCAACAATTTTAATGCACAACTTAGGTAAAGCTGCTGATGTCATCTACCTAGAAATACATCTCTGTGAATATTGTAGCCCAGTAAATGCTATAGTGGGTCCTGTAACTGCGTACTGCTGTCGTGAGATAAAGTAGTTAGGTAGGTGTTCTAATCCTAGACATGGCAACTGTGTGTGTGTGTGTTTGTGTGCGTGTCTGTCTGACTGTCTAGAGAGCAATGTTTTTTTAAGCTAGCCACACTCCCCACAATCCAAATGCTCAACCTTTACAAGGCAGCTGATGTCATCCATCTAGTAATACACCTCTGAGAAGCTATAGCCCAGTAATCTCTGTAAAGCATCCTGTAAGTGTGTACCGCTGTAGTGTGATAAATTAGTTAGGTAGGAGTTCTATCCCCAAACCTGACAACTGTGTGTGTGTCTGTCTGTGGAGAGAGCAATGCCTTTTTAGGCTAGTCACACTCCCCACAATCTAAATACTTTGCAAGGCAGCTGATGTCATCCACCTAGTAATACACCTCTAGGAAGCTATAACCCAGTAATCTCCATAGCGTGTGCTGTAAGTGCATACCCCTGTACTGTGATAAACCAGTTAGGTAAGAGTTCTATCCCCAGACATGACAACTGTGTGTGTCTGTCTGTGTAGAGAGCAATGCATTATAGGCTAGCCACACTCCCCACAATCCAAATGCTCAACCTTTGCAAGGCAGTTGATATCATCCACCTAGTAATATACCTCTGGGAAGCTATAGCCCAGTAATCTCTGTAGAGCATCCTGTAAGTGCATACCGCTGTAGTGTGATAAATTAGTTAGGTAGGAGTTCTACCCCCAGACATGGTGTGTGTGTTTGTGTCTCTCTGTCTGTGTAGAGAGTAATGCTTTTTAGGCTAACCACACTCCTCATAATACACATGCTCAACCCTTGCAAGGCAGCTGATGTCATCCACCTAGTAATACACCTCTTGGAAGCTGTAAGCAGTAATCTCCATCAGCTTCACTGTATTTTTCTAACAATGCTTTACTGAGAGTGCAAACCCACTCGGTTTGCCCTCAAATTGGTCACGCCACTCCCTAATTTACTCCCATTCCCACCCACCCCCACATACTCTACATTTATAAGTAACTACCTTTACAAATAGACCCTCCCTATATCCTCCCATTATCCAGTAATAACATCCATCAGCTACATCTAAATACACCTTTTCACTTTCTAAGAGTAATTCAGAACCCTGGTAGGGTTCTATACCCACCCATGGTTGTTCTGGATGTTTTGTGTGTGTTCCACTGTCTGTGTAGGGAGCAATGCATTTTAGGCTAGTCACACTCAGTACATGTTAAATGCTCTACTTTGGCAATCCTGCTGATGTCAGCTAATGTGATATACACCTTTGGAGAAGGCGTACTGCAGTAATCACCATGTAGCGTACTATAAGTGCTGTAGTGTAATAAACTAGTTAGGTAGGGGTTCTTCTCCTGGACATGACAGGTGCGTGTGTGTTTGTACCTTGTAACCTGTGTGTAAGAGTGTGTGCGTGTGTGACACCTGGGCCCAATGTGTCGTGGCTTTTGCAATTTTCTTATATGGTGGCCCTAGTACATGTCACAATGTCCACTGTACATGGAAAGCAGCTGTGAAATACCCAAGAAGCTGGGGTGCATATCCATACCCATACATGTGACAACAAGGCCAGGCAATCACAGTTAGCAACCCCAGTATTACCCAGAGCACACTCTCAGCCCATGTCTCATACACATAAACATGGCGAAGCAACAGCCAAGATGTGTATAGTACACTGCATATTAGCAACTGATAGTAACAATGGTGTGAATGCAGTGGCCTACAGAGGCCATGGCACCCTGTCCAGCAGTACGATAGGCACCTAATTGCATACAGTGTGCCTTCAGTATGTTTCCTACCAGATGCCTGCAACAACTGTGGTTCCATCAAATCTGATCTGCAACAGACATACCATGCCTTACACATATGCCCTGTATGGACAGATGACACTGATACCAGGTAATACCTGTGGCATGCTACCAATGTAGGTGCAGGGTCAACCAGCTGTCCATTACCTGGCCCCAACACATGAGGGTGGGACTGTCACATTAGATGATTACATTCTGTGTACACAACATGGACTAGACAAACCAGGTATACTTCCACATGCCACTGTACATGAATGTGGGACATGTGCACATCCCAAACACCATCCATGTCATGGCGTATAGAACACATATATATGCCAAGCATTCCACAGCACTGGCCATGCACAGTAGTAACCCAGCAGACTGGATGGTGTAAACTATACCCACCTGTTTGGTCCATTCTGGATACTACACCCCTTAGCCATAATGCAGTCCATTCTCATGTGGCCTGGTGCCAAGGTATACCCCTCACCTAGCCTTGTACAGCCATTAGGGACCCTCAACCACTACAAACCCATGAAGCAATGCACACATGCATATCAGTACTAGCACCCTGTGTCTGTGTGTGAGGTGTATAATTTTTCCCACCACAATCACACCCAGTACCACACCCAGTGGCATACTTAAGCATGCTGTATAATGTCAAACACCATCACATACCCTTTGACCATAGAACCCCAGGATAACCCTTGTGGGCCAATTCATACCTATGCATTACTGTATTTTGGCAAGGTAACTGGTTAGGAAGTGTATTCGTTACCCTGCCAAGTGTGGTAATGTGTATGGGTCCCTTACAGAGTGTGTTTGTGTTGACGCTGACACCTGTTCATGTGGACAGGCTTGTGTGCTAGACCTACTGTATCACAACAGTATTGCAGATGTTACTCACAAGCACATATATGTCTGGACAGCACACGAACATGTAAGCTATGTGGTGCATGCAATAACTGCATACACATGTGATAGCTATGCATAGCAGTCAGGTGTTTGAAATCCAATACTGGTAGGTGTGTGACACAAACATGCTTACATTTTACTCACCCACACCTTCACATGCTTACATTTTACTCACCCATACCTTCTCTGACATACTTTTTCTCTGTCTGTCCTCCCCCACACCCTCTCTGGTGGATGTGGGATGTACACCTGCTTTGCTAGGCAGCAGCTTGTGTTTTGTAAGTGATGGTCATGATCAGCTGATGGCCTCTGCACCAATTGCAGTCCTCCTCTAGCTGAGTGCATGTGGAACAGCTGTGGTAACATTCCCATAGCCAATTTCATGGTAACACAGTCCAGTATCTAGGAACATAATTTTGGTGTTGGCCCTTTACATCCACTGTGGCAAGAACTAGAACTGTCATTTGGCGAAATGCAGCTCAGATGGATTGGTGATTTACCTCTAACAACTTACACTGTGGAAACAGGGCAACACACAGGAGGGGGATGTGCCTAGCCTGACTACAGACTGTAAGTGCTGCTATATTGCATGTGGAGTAATGTTGGTTTCACAGTTTGTGTCTGGATATGGCTGTCCTACATGTTGTAATACCTACCATGGTAGTACCGGGTTTATGAGGAATCCGCATCTGCAGGGTAATCTGCAGACTGGGCAGTGTGCTGTGCCCTTGGTGTCACATGTTACCCACAGAGCATGTATCTGTGAACTGCAGAAGGTAGTATGAGGATTGCAGTCTGTAGATGGTGAAAGCCCTGACAGTTACTGACTTCATATCCCTCAGAGGACGCATGTTGCAACAAACCCTGTTACGACAGTACATGTATGAGATTAACACAGCAACATGTCAATATTGGCCCTATGTATGTACTTCCAGCTACAATTCTGTCAACCATTGTACATATGTCATGAGTTATGAGGTGCATGTGTGCTGTACACCATCATAAGTGTCATCATATCTGATAGCAAGCCAGGAAGGTCTCAGACTGCTACACATGTTATGTATAGTACAGGTAATATTTGCCATTACCAGGACATTCCATGGTCATTTGTACAGTACTGAGGTCTGTGTAACTATGGTGACTGTCGATAGTGTGTATATTGGGAACATGTTCTTTAGCCTGTGTACAGACTGTGGTAGATGTCATTGTTATAGGTCACATCCTATCTGATGTTACATCCACTGTATGTTACCATATTGGTTTACATGCTTGTACAGCCATAAATACACATGTCCCATACCACAGATAGACAGCAGACCACACCGTGTAGCAGCCCAGTATATGTAGGGTTAGCCTGTGAGTGGCACATATGAGGATGTTGTTGAACAGATAGTCCATATACTGTAATTTTATTCTAGCTTACCATATGTGACTGTAGCTGTGTTCACATTAGATGTGGTTATGCACTTCACACAGCTCTATCTAACCATGTGGTGTGGCATGCCTGCAGAGCCTGCTATATATGCAGGTACATGTGCATTCCCCCATAGGAGAAGTTGGCCAGTGATGAGCCAGTCTGCCTGTAGCCTGCACAGTGCATTGTTACATGTCTAGCAGCTTAGTGTACTTATCCAGTGAGATGTCAGGTGGAGGTACTTGCTGGATGTACTGGTGCTGAGTCTCCCTTAACAGTCATGTATGTCAGACAGAGCAGTGGGATGCTGTACAGATGTATGTCACTATCTAATGGGTAGTATGTGGCCATGGCGCCCTTGTACCAGCAGCATTATGTGACAGGCCAGACAGGGGTATGTGAATGCATACCTATGGTGGCATATGTATACCAGTTGTTATGTGTTATACACATCTCCATGGCTGTTAGCATCCATATTGTCATGCATGGTACACATGTTTAGCACTAAGCGGTTCTGTGTATACCTCCGGACTGTAAGGAGTGTTTCAGAATGTCGAAATATATTGGCCAATATCTGTGCTGCAGTCCACGGGGCATTATGTGCTAACAGTGGTACTTTACCAGGATGTCCTTAGGATGTCTGTCAGGAGCCAATGGCACACATGTGGAAAGCAGATGTGAGCTCCCACACACACCATGTCTGTGAAGACAATCACAATTATAGTAGCAATAGTCTTCTGATATACCTGCTATACATACCTGACATCCACTTGCACTATGACGTTGGGACTATAGGGGCTGGGGTAGGTCTACACTCTGTGTCTAGGACATATGGTAAGGACATCTGTACATATATACAGCCAGATATATATCTATGATTACACATATACATATCGACATATATAGATGGGTATGTATAAGTACATAGATATACATATACACACCCAGATATATACATATACAGAGAAATATATGTCTATACATATACAGATAGTGATACATATGCACATAAACATATGGATATCTACAGATATAGCGACAGTAGTAGGTATATTGTTATAGATATGCATGCACATATATTCATATATATCTATACATATACCAACTTAACTAAGCATATCTGTACACATAGGATGTGCATACATATATAGCTATATACACATATCTATATGTACATATACATATACCTATATATACACATATGTATAGATACATATATGTATAGACATGTACACATATGTACATTCGAAGAGATGTACACATGACCATATATATGTAGCACTATACAGATGTGTAAACAGACATATGTATGTGTATACCTGTGTATATACATTTAGACATCTATACACCTATATGTATACGACCATATACCTGTCATGAGTAAACATCACAGTTGCGTATACCCTCCCACATGTATCCCACCATGTATAGTATGTATCTGCTATGTGTACAGTATGATGAAACAACATATGTGATGCAACAGTCATATTAATGACAGTGACTACACAATCTAGGATGTAAAGGCAAGTTTTCAATACCACTCAATTTGGGTAATGACAGATGTATTGGTAACACAATAGCTGTCCCCACAGTGGTTATGGTGTAGTGGTTATGTGTTGCAACTGCAGTGTAAAGGGCCCTGAGTTCATAATCTGCAAGGCCTGCTCATTGTGTTGATGGCCAGAACAAGGACTGTTGGATACAGAGTGGTTAAGGCAGTGTTTGTGCAATGTAGGCCACACACGTCAGTATCACAACATAGCTAGGTAGGGGTCTAGTCCCAATGTTGGCATGTAACTGTGTGAGTGTATGTGGATTGTTCTACTTCAGTTTGCAGGGTATACATGCCTCACTGGGCCACCTGTCCATGTGGCACAGGCAATACCCGGTATAGTAACCTGTGAAATGTGTTCGACTGTACCTCAGATATGTCACTGCCATGGTGTCAGCACAGTGACATACCCCGTTGTGCAATATGACTGCAGACCATCCTCATGCTGACACATGTACACCTACAACACACCTGCATATCAGTTTAGAAACCACAGCCAAGCAGTATTACTAACAGCTAGAAGGCATCACTGCTGGACGGCTGCACTACCTGCCAATTATGCCTCACACTCTGCACCCTACAACATGTTACACTGCAGGACTATGGTACACTGGTGTACACTCACCCTGTGCATCAGCAGCATATCAGCCTGTCCCTGCATTGATGGTATGGATGACAGGGGTGGGGCACAGGTATCATCATATGCACAGGACATCCTCGTTCTGACACATGTATATCTACAACACACTTCCATATCAGTTTAGAGACCACAACCAAGCAGTATTACTAACAGCTAGAAGGCATCACTGCTGGATGGCTATACTACCTGCCAATTATGCCTCACACTCTACACACTACATGTTACACTGCAGGAATGTGATACACTGGTGCACACTCACCCTGTGCATCAGAACCATATCAGCCTGTCCCTGCATCAATGATATGGCTGACAGGGAAGGGGCACAGGTATCATCATATGCACAAGGTGTGGTGTTGGTCTGCCAGAGGCTGAGGGTGGGCCATACATTTGACACCATGTGTGTGGATGAGGGGTATATTCTGAGGAGCTGGCTGAGGTGCTATGGTGTGTGTAGGTATGAGGTGCCCTAGGTGTGTTTGCATAGTGTGTGGATATGCATGCACACAGTTCTGCCTTGTGGCTGCTCTACACAGGTGTTTATGGACAGCTGCAGACCATACCTGGCAGGGTGTGCAGTTCACTGCCTCTGGCCAAAGACACATGGACTGTGCCTGCCAGGGGTTCCGCAGGCACGTGCAGGTACAGGCGTTGAAGTGCTACTCTCACCTGCTGATGACATTTGTCTGCTGGTACCATATCCCTCCTGGGACCGGCCAGGACCACGTGCATGTGGCCTGATGTGGTGTGGACAGCACACAACCCGCACTGCCAAGGCTGCTACTGCCACTATGGGAGCCCCTTGTTGTCCTAGCATGCCCACGCTGAGCGCCAGCTGCTGGTGTTGCTGGGCCACATCCACGTGGGCATTGCCGCATCCTCACCACATGTTGAAGCACGGTCACACCACGGCTGATGAGGCCCAACAGCTCATCATGCCATCTGTCTGCTTGCTCATTAGAAGCACAGACGGCAGCCGCCACTTCACAGAGGTTGTCGCCTACAGTAGCAAGTGCAGCCCTCTGCAGCCTAAGGCCCTGTCTGGTGTAATGCTCAATATGTGCCTGTGCTGCCATTACAGCCTGGAGCATGCATCTGCTGGTTGCAGCTATGTTGTCTATGCCAGGGGCATGATGTCCAGCAGCCCTACCACGAACACCCTGGGACATCTGCCTATGTGGCAGCCTGCTGGACATCTGGCTATGCCTGCTGTGACTGGACATAGTAGGCATGGTTACCACACTTTCCTGTTCAATGCCACTGAATGCCAGCTGTCTCTCTGCTATGGTCACTGGTGCTGGGGTGTATATAGGCACTGTAACTGTGTGCAGGGGTGGGGTGGCTAAAAGTGGGATGTTAAATGTATGAGCAGTGTCAGCCCATGACATCCCTATCAGTGCCTTACCATTATCATCATCATCATCATCAGTGTCTGTATGGACACCTACCTCAGATTGGGTGCAGGAGGGACCCTGACCCACCTCACCACCTGTGGGGGGAAAACAATAACTGCACTTTAAAACCTGTACACCATTGCTTAACAGTACACACACACACACACACACACACACACACACACACACACACACACACACACACACACACACACACACACACACACACACACACACACACACACACATCTCCATACTACCTACCTGTCCATGCCTTTACAGACAGCCCCATGTACATGTCCATGTGTTACCCCATTCTGCATCACACTTGTTAACATACACACATTGCTACCACTCATTACCATTGCAGTCCCCTAAATGCCCACACAAGTGGCCATGGCACAAGACATGTTGCTACATTACCTGCCTGACCTGTGTGTAGTGGAGTAACATAGCCCCAATGCTGTCATTTGGTATGCACCCTCTGTATGGCCGGAATGAAGTGCATGGCCCCTATATGTGTGGGCTACTGTGTTGTAACCATAATACCTCTGCCTGGTGTGTCATGTGTATCTACTGCTCAGTACATGCGGGATATGCTGCTCCGTCGGCCCATCAAGTGTCAGCTGTAATATGTGGATACACTCCCTGGTGTTGACTGTTCCTTCCCCAATGCACCTGTAGAGCTGCATACATGGGCTGTAGATGACCTCTTCGCTCACAGCAATAGTATGTATGTACCTGGGGACTACCTTCCCTCTGCATGCCTGTTCCAAGCTACAGGCCATATTATACTATGTGCTGTCCTGTGAGTACATGACAGGTATTCCTGGTGTGCAATGTGGCACTCCATGTCCATGTACTACACGGTCCCAAAGGGGAGTACAGCCATATGAACACCCCATAATCACACATGCATACATGGCCACACACACACAAACACACACATGCACACACGCATTATACATGCATCTACCTCCCACCACTTCACCAGAGTGACCATGCAGGCAAACTAACTAACCACCAGGATGCACACATACACACACACACACACACACACACACACACACACACACACACACACACACACACACACTCACACACATGTAGGTGAGGATGCACAATGATCGTACACACAGTCATCCAATTACCCATCTGCCAACATGCAGAACATATGGTACAGAACAGCATGCAGTTCAGCTATACTCACACCATGCTATAAGTGGTATACATGTGTATGATGCATGTGCTGTGACTAGGTGATGCCCCTTCTCCTGGATACCTCTGCACCCATGTACACATTATTGTTGTGCCCCTGTTCTGCACCCTGCCATGTACTGTGCCCAACAACTCACAGGTGCCCAACCCATTGTGGAATAAGTAATACCGTGTCACTTATGCCAGCTGTATCTCTCACAGCCCCTATGTGTTTCAGCAACACATACCTGGGATGATATGTGGACTGTTGTCATTGGTGAACCCCAGATGCCTGATTTACAGTTGTCAACATCAACAGACCATGTATGGCCACTGCAGAAATTCTTACACTGACAACCATTGGGGGGTGTATACACCATTATAGCTTTAACACACACATCCGTGATCTGGCATGGGACCACGGCACTGCAGATGGTAGCTGCATACGCACCCAGTATGTATCATATGTCCTGTACATTCTGCAGTGTCTACAGATTGTGGTAAGTGTGCAGCTGCTGGCTGCGATGCATACACACTATGTGGGAATGTGTGTGCACACCCTTATCATGATTGTTTATCACACCTCTTGTGTGTACTACAGCAGTCACTGCTCATGGCAGGGGTATAACAGCATGGGCCTTCTGGAATTGCCAGTGTATGTTTAGCCTACCCTACACATGTCCCCCTATTCTGCATGTTTGCAAGGTCCACTCATGTGCACATCCCATAGTCTTCACACAATGTCATCACTATTGCAGTGTGGGTAGGGTTACAGCTGCCACAGGTCCTGGACCTGACTATTTGCAGAGAGAGCCATTCCTACCATCCTTAGGATCTCTGCTGCAGTGCACTGGTGTTTCATACTGAGACCACCCCCCTCAGGATTAATGTAGATGCATGACAGGTAAGCCCTACACATATGTGTCGGCTTGCATTGCCCCATACAATGCACACCACATGCTGCAGCTTATACCCAGCTGATAATGTGGACTATTGTAATGCTGTAAGCCACAGTATATCTCAGCAGCAGTTGACATTGCCCTATAAGTATGTACACTAGTGTTGCACTGTATATGGGTGTTGTCCAGGACATGTCATTACTGTAGGCCGTATCTACCAATAGTATGTTAACCCCTGTGGACACATTCTGCAATGACAGGATGCTAGTTGTCATGCAGGTGTGTGACATACCCTTTCAATACCCCATCATGTCTGCCCCTGTGAGACCATGCATTTCACAGCAACAATACATGCACATATACAGCATGCATTCAGGGTAGGTGTGTTAGATGTGTGCATGGAATATTACATCACCATTACAAGTCCGGTGTGTTGGAATGCATCTACATAATACATACTCACCAGCTTTAGGCTGCTGCCTTGCTGTTACCCCGGAGTGACCTACATAAGTGGGTGAGAGATGCAATGTCAGTGCCCACACCTGTGGCACTGCTACAGGCTGGGTGCAGTACTACCATAAATCTACTTTAAATGCACACATTACTACCACATCTGGACATCTGATTATCACTACAATGCAGCAACACATTATTTGTATAAAATATCAGATATGCATGATCTACATGCACCGCTGTGGATATTTACACAACAGTGGTCAACTGATGTGTCCTGTGTTCTTACCTGCACACTCCTCAGCTGTTGTGTGGGAGACACCCACCTCCACAAAGGGGTCCAGTGAGATTGATGTTGTTCAGGATGGGCAGGTGCCACGAGGCTGACCAGGAGCTCTTCCACACATATCAGGGGGGGATGGATGGCATGCCCCCCGTGGCAAGCTGATCTCCCTGGACTGAGGCAGCATGCCAACGGGCATTGCAAAGCAGGTTGTTGCAATGATGCCGGACCTGCTCATAACTGTGGTTATGCAGGCCAACATCATTGACCCTGTGGACGAGATTTTTCCACATGGTGGTCTGCTCCTGCTGTTCCACTGCTGTCCTGCCAAACAGGACCTGGTAGTGCAGTACCAGGTGGTTGATTATCACTTCATTCTCTTCTGCGGAAAAGTTGGTAGGCAGCTGTCTGCCATCGTGCCTCAAAAACATGAGGATGGGAACAGGCCTGAGTGACTCAAATTGCAAGGTTACCACAGTTCATAATACACATCTTTGTCACACCCCCCCCCCCATATCAGGGTTGGGAGGGTGGCCTAATGGTTAAGGTGTTTGCCTTACAAACATAAGGTACATGGTTTGAATCTCACAGGGGACAATTGGCTAGGCTTAAAATGGCTCGCAAGGGCAGTTAGCCTAGTACTAATCTATGAACCTATGAACCTATGAACAGACTATACACACAACACATTAAGTATGCCTACAGCTTAACTACCATTTGGACAGATTGTGCAATGTACCACACCTTCTACTATGTGATTGTAGCCATATCCCCTGTGTGGACACTAACATTGCAGGCCTGTTACAGACTATTCACTTGTATGCCATTGTCAGGGCCAATATGGTTACATATATACCAGTGGTATGGCTGCTCTGAGATTGCTGCACATCTGACAGTCTGTGTAATAGGTGGATTCCGTGCATGCTGTTGGGCATGTACCAGGATTGTGTAGACTATTACAACCTACATATGTAATATGACAGTGACATATTAACATGTATATGTTCCATTGGCCAGCTGACCTACCTCTCCACACGCATCTGACCAGGATACCCAGCCACATCACATGTGTGTGCCAACCTGGGGCCTCTTCATGTACTGTTACAGCCATACCATCAGGTGGACCCACCCAGGGGATGTTGGCCCGCCCCCCTCGGCCATACACCAACATGTCCCTGTCCGCTGAGTTCAGGTCTGGGTCTGCTCCATACCAGGCTCCACAGACACATGAGGGATGTGCTACATCCGTCTGAGGCACCCAGTTTACATTCACATGGCCAACATGCTCTTCCTGCTCAGCCACCAGATCTGGCACCTTCAGGACGTGGACTGCTATTGTGAGTGGGAGTTGGTGGGAGCCTTGTTCCCATTGTGGCCATATTGGGGATCATGGGACATCCATATCACACACCACACACACCATCCACAGTGTTTACCCACTACATGTGTTACATACTATGCCTGTAGACTGTAATCTATATCTACCAATCCTGACCACCTCTACGTGTGTATCTGTCATACTTCCCCATATTCCCATTGCATACTTCACAGGCGGGGGCATTGTGGTGCTATGACGGGACTAACATGTGACATACCCGTCCATGGTGCACACACTGACAGCTGCAGATATCTGTCTGTATTGCTATGTGTGCTACTGCCTCACACATAGCACACATCACTGTGGTAGTGATATAGGGGACATGTCTTACCATACATATCTGTTTGTGTGTGTGTTTGTACAGATGTTGACATTTGCATATCGGTATTTATCTATATGTGTGTAGATATCTGTGACTACATATATAGTGCACATATATATGTCTACACATGGGTATAAGTATATTTCTGGATAAACATGCTGCTATACATATATATCTTTAAATATTATATATGTGACATATGTACACATATGCATACCTATATGTGGGGTACATTCAAACATCAGCTCCACAATCTCACAACACCTTCCTGCACAGCTGCACTGTTCTAACTTGCTACAACATAGACAAGTGCCACATATAGACATGGCCTGACATTATGGGGGTATATGTAGGGGCCGATTGCAGGTAACCCTATTACACACCTATGGCATTCAGGCATGTTACACTACAAATTCTCCTGAGTATCCTACTAGTGGTGGCCCGTGGCTCCCACATGTCAATCATAATGGCATTACGTCCACCACCAGCTATTGGCCAAGTAATATGCATACTTCCCATTACACAACACACACTATGATGGCTTACATCTTGTCTGTCAGTTCTGACATGCACAGTTAACGGCTATGGACCACTACACACAGGGGCAGACACTATTGTCCATAGCAGTTGTTCAGTTGAACATCATCACAACGACACCTGATGGCACATACAAATCATTCCACATCATCTATCCCATTATAATGGACCAGGTACTACATTCTGTTACATGTATATATACCTCACATACCTGTTGTGGGAATGTCTTCTTGAATGACAGCTGACTAAACAGCTGTGACGTCAGCTTAAGAGCTGTGTCGTTTTATTTTTTTTGTGTGTGTGTGTTTCCTCTTCCTCTCTCTTTCTCTCTCTCTCTTCCACCAGTAAATGGATTGAGCTGCTTTGAATAGATTGCAGCCTGGCTTTAGTAAGTGATGCACATGATCAGGTGATGACTTCTGCACCAGTCGGTGTCCTCCACTTGCTAACTGCATGCAGCTTGCTGTGTAGTACTTCCAATTAACACTGTCATGGCAACCACCTACTATAAATCTCCACATCATGTGGGCGTGGTCCCTTTACCTTTCCTGTGTGATGGACATCCTTCCTGTGTGTGGGCATCAGTGTTGCAGACAGCAGGTAGCAATACCTCTTACAGGAGAACCAGCACACTCAGGCCAGCTACATATTTGTAGGAGGTTCCAGAACTCCAGACAGAATGTGAGTAGAGTTGTGTTATGCTTTGTATAGTACTGGTGTTACAGGGTGTGTGTGTGTACATGCTAGTTTACCTTAGCATGCAGTCTGTCTGCATAGCTCTCAACTGTGGGCCTATCCTCTTGGTGGGCTGAGATGTGCATATCATGTTTTGTCTGTCCACCACACAGGTGCTGTGTCAGATATTTCACTGGCAGTGTGTGTGTTGAGTGCTATCAGTACATGGCTATATCCATTTATGTTTCTAACCTCAATTCCCTGACTAAGGGTATGTTGCAGACTATCCTGTAACACCAGTGACTTGCTTAGTGTATGGCAACAGTTGTCCACATATGGGCCTGTGTTCCAGCCTCTGTCCTCCACCTACATACCAAGCTTTCCACATATGACTAGCTGTCAGGGTTTGGTCTGTAGTGGGCTGTGAGTATATCACACTGCCATTGCTGCCATCAGTCCACTGCTGTTGTATCCCCCACACATACGGTGGGGCTGAGGCCATATATCTGTGGGCTTCACCTACACAATACATGTGTGCCGTTATGCAATCCAGAGGCAAGTGTACGTAACAGGGGTATATAGGCCTGTATTAATGAGGCTAGGGGGGACGCACCATAAATACCCTAGGCTTTGACAACATGTGGGGGTATCAGGGGTGGGCTGCCTTAAGGTATCTGGATGTGCAGTACCATACACTTCACCTATATTTACACTACTTACATACATTGGGTTAATGCAGGCCTACTGCCGCCTGCAATGCAGACTGTTCTGTTTGTCAGTGTGCTTGTGATGGTGTCAGTTATGCCTTGTTATGTAACAGTTACATCCCATTTGGTCAACTGACGTCTTTACCACCTAATGTAGATAGAGGCTGCTGGACCATATATCTGCATTACTTACTGTTGATAGTTTGGTATTCTGTGGCCCAGTCTGCCTTTACTATTATACAATATTTAGGGCTTAGCCTGGACAGCAACAGTTGTGAACCTTTCCAGACTACTGTATTAGTATAACTGTTTCACAGTTGCATTACTCTGTTTATATGGATGTCAGTGTTTGAACAGCTATAATACATGGCATATACAACTGTAATGGTACACAAATGAAGGTTATCCATTTCTGCAAACCTGTGTGTGGTGTTTTATCCTATGACCTTTCTGTGGGTATATGTTGCAGGCAATGATTGTCATTTGTATGGGTGGCCCATACAGTGTCCAATTCTTAACTCATTCCCTCCAGTACAGCTCTTTTGAGTGTGTACCTTTAACTTCTAGTGGGTGTGGCTTGAGCCTTTAAAAATTAAGTTATCACCTTACAATTCTAGCAAATACTCATTGACAGAGGTCAGATATCAATACAATTGTGTTTGCCATCATATATGCTTCAAGATAAAATATTCTGATCCCTTGTATGTAGCACGATTTTGGAATTATTAATGCAAGTATGAACAAGTAACATTTGATGCCTAGAGGAGCAGTAGGAGGTAACTGCATATGCACCTGGAGGTGTCACTCAGATGTAATGAGTTAAGGTAACTGTAGGCATAGTGGCTGTTCCATATTTTTGCACCTTCTACATATGTATCTTACTGTAGATATCTCTGCGTGTGTCTGTGTAGTCACATGTATATATATATATATATATATATATATATATATATATATATATATATATCTAGATATAGCTATATATATCTATATATCTATATCTGTGTATATGTACCCTGGGGATGTTGATAGCTGCCATATTTTACATTTCCTATGGGAGCCACACTGTACTGCATGATATGTTACTAATACTGGCCTGACATCATACAGGTGGGTTGTAGTACTGTTTACATGTTGTGCACATATTATGTCAGGTCCTGCTTATGTGATCTGTAACACTTTAATGCATTGCAGGGCTGACGTGTTTGCCTGTGGGGGGTATGCCTGTTCATGCATGACGTATATTATTTTGGGGTGTCCCAACCCCATTAAGAGTGCATGTGGACATATTCATATTTGTCAATCTACCATTGCTATATACAGATGTGTGGCCATATGTGTGTACATATATATATATATATATATATATATATATATATATATATATTTATATATATATATATATATATATATATATATATATATATATATATATATATATATATATATATATATATATATATATATATATTATATATATTGCTATGGCTATACATATATATATATATATATATATATATATATATATATATGTGTGTGTGTGTGCGTGTAGATATCTATATCTAGTGATATGTTGTATCTGTTTAGATATTACTATATTTACTCACACAAATACATTTACATGTCGGAATACATTCTCTATACTGTTGAATGACAGGGCTGGTTGAGATGTTTGAATACATCAGGGGTATATCTGACATGGCTTAGTGGTAAATCACTTTGCCTATGGTGTGTGGGGTTCTGTGTTTGAGCCTAGCAGAGGCTGTTTATTTTGTTGCTGGGCAGAACATGGGCTGCTGGATACAGACTGGTTAAGTTTAGTCAGGTGTTAGCGGGTTTGCGCGGAGATTAGCACTGCTAACCTGCTGTTACATCTGCTTACAGGGTGTTGGCTTCAGAGTTGCTTAACCAGTGTAGGCATTGCTTACGGCTGCGCAAACGGCCTTAAGCCCACTTATTACTGCTTACATATTGCTTACTATTGCTTATTTGTGCTTAAATCTGCTTACTAGTGCCTTATTCAGTCTGACACTTATATGTCAAATGTGCATTTCTTGCGGTACTCCAGTTCATATATATTTGCCATTTATTGGGTTTTGCAACAAAACTATTGGTTATAATGTGCTTTGCCATGTAAAATAGACTGTGCTACAGTGGGACTCGAACTGGGAATGCCTGCTCATTGGGTGGATGCTCTGTCCACTACACTATTGCTATTCTGTTTCATTTGCATATTTCTACCATAATTTCATACCCATGGTTCCTTCCCCCCGCCCCCGAGCTCCGCATACACAGTAACCATCCATTCTCCAGTTGCTAGTCCAGCCATATCACACCTCTACCCATTGCCCTCTTTGCATGTCTCAGTACTCATCCAGTATACTGCCTTGACCCAAGCATCTGCACGCTCTTCATCCACATATGTACAAGCCTTGCCTTGATCGTCCTCTGATACTGGTGCAAACATCGATGTGACTCACAATATTTGGTCCGTCCCACCAGGGATGGACCTGTTGTTGTGTCAAGATTAGACTTAGCTGGTCTACACTGTTTTTCCCACTGGTAGCATCCTGCCAGAGGTATGAGAAGCAGTGGGTTGCTCACACACCTGGCCAGCCTCATCTCCCGGTTCTGCAGAACCAACGTCCCAGGTTTGACATTCTGTGCATGAAGCACGCCCACACGCCCCCTCGACGTGCACCGTTTTTTGTTATTCTCTTAAGTATTATGCAAGACTACTGTTTTCCCAGTATGATTGAACAATCACTGTTTTTATGATACACATAGACTACTCAAAATACTGTATTTGAGCACAGTACATATGGTTGCTCGTATCAATCTACATACTTACATACATTTCCTATACTGTTGAATGACTGTGCTGGATGATATGTTTGTGATAACAGCAACTGTATGCTTATCTACCATGGCTTAGTGGTAACTCACTTTGACTATAGTGTGCAGGGTCCGGGGGTTGCAACTTGGGAGTGCAGATTATTTTGTTGCTGGGCATGATGACAGCTGTTGGCTACAGAGAGAGTAAGGCACTTCTGAGCAATAGTAAGTGGGTTTGCACTAGTTTGTGTGAGGTTATAGCTTCTTACACTGAGTTAGCTTTTACATTGCTTAACCACTGTAGGCATTGCTTACCGCCATGCAAACAGGCTTAAACACACTTACTGCTGCTTAAACGTACTTACTCCCACTTACCCCCATGCTACTTTATTTATTTAATTTATATTTGTTGACTGGGAAACTCTGACTGGATGCTTGTCAATTTTCAGAGGAGGCCTGGGGAGACAGGCTCCACAGTAAGACTCAGCTAATCAATACAAGTAATACAGAGGTGTTCACATTCATAGAGAGTGACAGACTTAACACAGCAAAGTAAGATATTATTCATGCTTAGTTTAAGTGAACATGTAGGTATGATTCATGCTTAGTTAAAATTTACATGTCAGGTTTGACGGTTGGCAAAGGTCGGTTTAAGGTGACATTAGATTCCATTTTAACAGTTGTGGATAGGATACGCTCATGTATTCAGGTTAGATGTAGTTATTCCATACTTGTGTGGTAGAGTAGAAGTGAATAGTGAAGGAGTAGGTAGGTAGAGGGAGAGACATTGTAACTGTATATGAGGTTGTGGGAATGATTGGTAGTTGTGCAATACGGGAGGTTTAAAGGATGTTGGGATATGTATGCAAGGCAGGAAAAAGAGGTGTTAGTTTCAGTAGTTGATGTAGGGGTATAGTGTGTAAGGGGAGGATTTAGCCAGGTGGTGAGCATGTGCAGATCCAAGTGTATCTATATATAGGTCTCCTATGAAATCCTGAATGCACAGAATCCCGATGCCCAAAATACCGAGATGAAAAGCCCAAAACCCCACATTGCTGACAGACCAGAAGTGCAAAATTCAAAATCCCGATGTTAAGGGATTTTGAGTTAGTGCTTCTGGTGTTGCGGTACTGGTAAGTATGTGTGTGTAATTGTGTTTGTGAGGGGCTTTAGTGTGTGTAAGTGTGTAAGTGTGTGTTGTGATTGTGGTGTGTGTGTGTGTGTGTGTGTGTGTGTGTGTGTGTGTGTGTGTGTGTGTGTGTGTGTGTGTGTGTGTGTGTGTGTGTGTGTGAGGCACTGTAATGTGTGGGTGTGAGTTTGCCTTGTGTATATGTTTGTGCGATCTCAAAGTTAGAATAATAAAGTAGGGAGTGTGCAGGGGGACGAAGCTTATCTTTAGTGTAGGGTGGTTTGTTTGGTTATGGGGGGAGAGTGTGTGCATGTTTGTGTGTGTGCTGTATGTATTAGTTTTGCGATTTTGAATTTCGTGCTTTCAACATTTCGGTAATGTGGGGTTTCGGGCTTTTCATCTCGGTATTTTGGGTGTTGGGATTCTGTGCATTCGGGATTTCTATATATGTATATATATATATATATATATATATATATATATATATATATATATATATATATATATATATATATATATATATATATATATATATATATTATGTATATATATATATATATATATATATATATATATATATATATATATATATATCTAACGACAGGTGGATGTATGGATGTCTGCATATATATATATATATATATATATATATATATATATATATATATATATATGTATATATATGTGGATATTTATATATATGTATGTCTATATATGTATACATATTTAATACAGAGAGAGAGAGAGGTACATGCCTATTTAGATGTGGATATATATGCACACACACACACACACACACACACACACACACACACACACACACACACACACACACACACACACACACACACATACATCTACATATTTAGATATATGTCCTGTAATGTTGACTGGTATTGCTGGATGCTATGCTTGTGGAAACATCAGGGTTATGTATATCTGTAGCAGCTTAGTGGTTAATCGCATTGCCTATGGTATGTAGGCTCCTAGGTTCAAGCAAGCCTTGCAGGGACTGTTTAGTTTGTTGCTGGCCAGAATGGGTCCCGTTGGATATGGAGTGGTTGAAGCACTTTTACAGAGTTGTCAGCAGTTTTGCATGACAGTAAGCACTGCTATCTTCTGGTGACATCCGCTTACACATGGTTAGCCTCACTATTGCTTACTCTGTATATGCACTGCTTCCCGTCGTGCAAACAGACTTGCACCTGCTTAGTCGTGCTTATTTATCTTTACTACTGCTCTATTTTCGACAGTCATAGTTGGTGGATTTGGCAAGTGTATGGGGTTATCATTCATTGCACTGCTTACTACTCCAGTTCACGCATATATGTTATTTATTAGGTTATACAACTAAATATATTGATCATAGCAGTGATTTACATGGAAATGAAATGTACTGCGGTGGGACTCGAACCGGGATTGACTGCTCGTGAGGCGACTGCTCTGCCCACTAAAATATTGCTGTACTGCTTCCTTTGCACATATCCTGCTTTTTATCCTCCTTTTGCTATTTCAGCTACATTAACCATAGCTAAGCGATGGGCACACCAGTGCACCTACGGTTAGCTTTGATCGGTGTTTTAAAGCTATAGATGGGTTTCTTCTTTTATTGTATATGTCCTGTTGCTGTTGTACACATGGGATGTCTGTTGGTGGGGATATGGGGACACCTGTGAGTGATCTCGCTCATTTCTTAACAGCTTCTGCTGTTCTACATTGCAGGGGGCATGTTTATTCAGAGAGCTCTGCTCTCAGACATGCCCCCTGTACTCGTACATGCTCCATGTAAGCCTAGGAGCTCAGCCAGTGTGCCTTCATTACTATGCATGGCACGCTGCCATCCTGCTCCTAAATGGGTGCTTCCATGCAGGACTAAACTAGTACTGCACGGAAGTTTATTAAATCTGTGGGAATGTTTGTGTTGCAATAGCTGTTAAAGCAAATGCTTTCTTAAAGTTTGGCAGCCCAAAGTTTAAGGACACTGCTAATGGATATATATTGTCATTTAAACCTTTGGAAATTATTTCACTCAACCTCAGCTGTCAACGCAGCTCTGTATATTCTATCTAGGTTTCCTATAACAACCCCTAGGATTCTTAGAAATTTTCTCCAAAACTGTGAATAAAAATTGTCCATATTCTGGGCAAACCAATGTGTGCTTATACAATACATTTTTACACTACCCTTCTTGATGTCATAATAATGCACATAAATTCTCTTTGAAAGCATCCTCTGGGTTTTTGCCTGCATAAATTGATTTTTTTCCAAACATCTTTATTAAATTTACACATAAAAAATGATTTGGTACAAACCACTAAATAAAAACCACCATGCATCATACAGTTGAATCCGGACAGGAGTTTAAAGTTCTGTCCCATTATAAGCATATCATCACACTCAAATAATCTGGAAGAGAGACATACAGAGACTCAAGAAGAGAGAGAGTGAGACCTTCTGAAATATATTGCATCCCAGTTATACAGGACTGCATTGAAAGGACTTGTTGTGAGCCTTGGTTAAAGACATTTGCTTTAGAAAGAACATGCAGCTTTAAATTTTGAACAATAAGGTACTTTGTTTTCCAGTGCAATCATCTTCTATTTATTTAATGCATTTATGTGCTTCTGCAATTTCAAGAATGACAACTGTAGAACAATTACTGCATACCATCACTACTATATTCAACGGGATGGAGACAGTAGCCATAAAATGGGCATGTCATGGAGAGTTCCACAACTATAATGTCTAACTATGGTTTAAGAGCTACAGGAAATTCAGCTTTAAAGATGGCTGCACATTGAGTAACATTTTATTTCTAGCTCTCTCATTGTGAAAACAGAAACTCAGTAGAGAAGGCCAGTGGACTTGTGTTTATGGATAAATTTCAGTAATTGGTCAATAAGTGTTCTGCCTGGATGCCAGAAATAAAGAAATAAGAAGACCTGGAAAAATCAGCTACAAAAAGTCAGAAGGAAACACTGGCTGGGGAAAGCTCTGCAGCTGTTCAGCAAAAGGAAATGCAATCTTCAAACATGACTTCCAATAAACTACAGGAAGATATAAGACAACTGCATGCAGACCTAGTTAAAAAACACTGATGCAGTATATCGTTACAAACAACAAATGGCTGGAAAAATTGAAGTTTTAAACAAATATTCAGATGAGACGATAAAACTGCAAAAATCAGAGGTCAAAAAGAAGAAAAGGCTGCTGACTATGACACTGTTCAAGAAGGGATGTTTCAAAAAGTAATAGAATTAGAGGACAGAGCATGTAGGGAAAACCTGAGATTTTCAGCTATACCAGAGAAGCTGGAAGGAACAGACTGCATTAATTTTATGGAAGCACAAATAAGCAACTAGACTGGTATTCCACAGCAGTTGTTATTAGTTGAAAGAGCACATCATGTGTATTCTCCAAACCAGGTTATAAGAAAGTAACCTAGATCTTTAATAGTAAAGATGCAATCCTACCAGCAGAAGGAGTTGATTCTGACAAAACTGTGGCAGATGGACAAAGTACTAAAAGTGGGAAACAGCAGAGTGTTTGTGGAGAATGATTACTCAGTGTACACCAGACAGAAGAGGATCAAATGTATTCCACTATTCAGGGAATGTCAGGATGCAGGTGTGAGATTCAAACTGCTGTACCCATCCATCTTCAAGGTATTCTTCCCTGGAGGAACAAAATAATTTTTTGATGAAGTACATGCTGGAGGAAATACAAAAGTTTCTCCAACAAAAGTAAGCTGTGAAACAGAAGGAGATTCTGCTTCTTGTCAATCTGGTACTAATGACCACATAGGGACTACACATGTGAAACCTTTGCACTGTTTTCAGTGGAAAATGTTGGAGAGAAGGAAGGGAGCATGAGAGGTGACTAGAAGAGAATAATTGAGAATATGTTGGAAATTAAGCAGAGACAGGATTTTGTAGATGAACAGTAATAAAATCAGCAACTTAATATTGGATTACAATGCAATAATTATATTTGTGAAATATGACAGAACAAGAAAATCTGGAAATATTAAACATTTTCAGAACTTGTTGGACTTGTGGGAATCTCTAAAGCATATGCCCTACTTCATGTCAATGTTCAGAAAAATGCTTTGCGGAGGGGAAGAGGAGGGAGAAAGTTAACTCTAAGCAAAGATTGTTTTCTTAAATAGTATTCATTTTGTGGCATGTGGTTTTCTTTACATGCTATAAAGTTTTTTTCAGTTATTTTTAAGTGTAATGGGGATTGTAAGCATGTAATATGCAAAATATGACAGAACAAGAAAATCTGGAAATATTAAACATTTTCAGAACTTGTTGGACTTGTGGGAAACTCTAAAGCATATGCCCTACTTCATGTCAATGTTCAGAAAAATGCTTTGGGGAGGGGAAGAGGAGGGAGAAAGTTAACTCTAAGCAAAGATTGTTTTTCTTTAATAGTATTAATTTTGTGGCATGTGGTTTTCTTTACATGCTATAAAGTTTTTTTCGGTTATTTTGAAGTGTAATGGGGATTGTAAGCAGGTACTGTTGTTCTTTTTTTTCTTTTCTATCGCCCTTCTTCACTTTTTCTTCTTGTTCAGTTTTAAGAAATGTAGGTACTACAATGTAAAAAAGAGCCTGGTTAAAAAGCATGATAAAAGAAAAATTAATATGCTTTTTCTCATTCTTCCATGGGGGAATAACTGGATTAAAGACATTAGATTGATTTAGTAAAATGTTTTAAAAGACTGCAAGTAAATGAAAAAGAACACTGAATAATATGAGGCTTTTTCCTAACAAATACATGTATGCTCAGTAAAAATTTTGCAGCTGGTCTTCATGTTTCCATGGAATCAATCTGATAAAGAGAAACTAGCTGCCTGGTTCTCATATCTCCATGGAGGCAATCTGATAAAGAGAAACTGGCTACAGTCTGCTGGAGAGTGATTGACTTAGGGGAAAAAGAAAAGAGAAATTGTCTAGGAGATAATGTCCTCTGAAAATATTCAGGGTTTTTCCCAAGGTAGATAATGTTCTCTGAAAGCATCAAGGGGCTTTCCTAAGGTAGTTCATTTTCTCTGAAAGCGTTCAGGGGTTTTCCCAGCTGGGAGAGCTATAAAGATAAGACAAAACCCATCAGCACTTAGTAGACACAGGCTGCACCATGTGTCTTAGCATTGATAACCTTTCTTTTAGGTTAACTCAAGTCTAAGTGTGTCAGTTTAAGACTTTTGTTCCTATTAGGAGGGTAAAACATCAATATTTGAAAATCTACATAGTTTTGTGTTTTAGTATTATGTTAATAGGTTTTAGGGGGTATTGGGGGTGTGTTTGTTTTTCAGTTTGAGGGATTTCAATAAAAAAAAAGTTTTTATAAGATGTGACATAGGCTCAAATGTATATGACAAGAAACAACTGTATAACAGTTCAACCTGCCAAACAGTGTATGTGTGTAACACAAAAGCTGGAACTAGACATTTAACAAAAAGGTGTTATACATAAAAGGTGGGAATCAAAACTTTTTAATACAATGATGCTTTTTTGTAAAGTCTTTAAATATTAATGGCCTGACAGATAAATACAAGAAAGGAAAGAGTAATGGACTATATTAAAAAAATGTAGAGTGCAAATACCTATGTTACAGGAGACACACTTAGAAAGACCTGAACACATGAATTTGATAAAGAAAGGCTTTCAGGATGGTTAATTAGCAGAATCCCTGGGACAAATAAAAAGAGAAGTACTTGTATGAATTTCAAGAGGAGCTCCTATATTGATAGAAGAAGATAAAAATATAATAATGGCAGATTGGTGGTGCTAAGGGGCTACTGGCAACAGATGATGATGAAATGGGGGGAGCTCAAGAAACAAGGAGAGACTGGAATTTTGGATGTAGATCTTTAAGAAGAATAACAATAATAATACAGAATATTATATTCATAATGTAGCAAAAAGTATTCTTAGAACTAAGCAAATGCAGGAATGGAGAAAGGAGATTCTGCTGATAGGGATGACTGCAACTGGGGATATAGACAATAGGCAAGAGGGGGCTGGAATTTATAGGAAAAAGCAGGCAAAGGAGCCAAGGTATTGGGAGAAAATAACTAGAGAGGGAAAGATGATAGAATGGGAATATCCTAAGAATTTATTTGGACTGCAGGTTAGAGATTGCCTTCCCTATCAGGAATTCATATCAGAGTATAGACATAGAGAAATAAATAGGGTCCTAAATGAAATACCAACACTGGTAGAGCTTTTAGTAGAATCTAGAACATAAGCTGACATAAAAAAGGAATAATTAGTAGAGCATATAAAATATTGCATGATAACTGTAAGAATCAATCAGAGGAGGTCAGAAAGGATTGGGAATAGAGACTGGCTAAGAAATTCACAAAGAAACAATGGGAGGATATATGTATGTCTCCCAAATATGTAACAAATATCTAGAAGATTTAGGATTTTTACCTGGAAATGTTTGCACATATATTTCTATACCTCAAGTAGACTCCAAATATAAATTAGAATAGCTGAGCTTGCATTCTGTTACTGTGTTACTACAAAGTATATTAAACGCAATGCCTTAATTGATTTTAGTGAGCTGCAAAAACTGTTAGATTCACCCAAGTATGGTCATGTTAATAAAAGGACAGTTTGTATTTAACAAGAAAATCCTCAGTAACAAAGCAGTTTAGTAGTATGCATTTATGGAGATATGAAGCATTGTCCCATTACTCAGCTAAAAATTAAAAAAAAATGTTTAGGAAGGAAGTTCTTTCTGTTGCTGTAGGGCCCAGTTTAACACATGCAACAATAACAGGAAAATATATCCACCACTTTAAAGATTTGATGTAAAACAAATGATAGAGAGAGACCTGGATTTCTTGGTGAGCTGACCAATATCACATAACCCATATGTTTGGTAGTTTTTCTATATACTTAGCCATCCTTTCAAGAGGAATAAGGCAGGCTTCCCCAGGTTTCAAAATACTTTTATTGTTTGATGAATGAGAACATTCATCAAAAGATGACTTTATCAAATCAACAGTGTTAAAAGTTAACTAAACTTTATACTTTTACACACATACAGTTGGTGGGGGAGGCTGGTGGTAAAAGCAGTAATCATCTGTGGTTGATGGAAAATTTGTAGGTGGATTAAACTCCTGATATGATCCCTAAACACCCTAATTATCATAGTCATCTGTGGTTGGTGGAAAATATGCTGTGGGATTAAGCTCCTGATAGGGTCACAAAAGCATCTTAATTGGCACAGCCATCTGTTGTTAGTGGAAAATATATAGTGGGATTAAACTCCTGAAAGGATCCTGAAAACATCCTAATAACAAAGCTGCGAGTGCAGAATAGTAAGGGAGAAAAACATTCAGATGTCTTGTTTAACAGTGTGTCTTCACCAGTCTAATTTTAATCAAAGTGCTATTACCATGTTATACAATGTAAGGAATTAAGGAACATCTTTTAAGCAAAAATCATTTTCTGTTCATTGTAATATTAATTCAGGTATCAATGTCGTAGCTCTTTTTGTCAGGGCTTATGAAGAAATGGTGGCTATACAGTCACTAAAACATTTGTACATTCGTACAGTATTATTCTATTCACAGTAATATTTCATGAAACCTTAAAAAGCCCATTTCTACATGGCATATATTAAACTCATAGCTAATCAGACACTAAAACATTTAAAACCTCCCATATTACTTTTTTTCTTCAGAGCTTTTGCACAAATTCAGTGTTGCAGTCTTCCTTAGTTGTACTGACACATTTCTTGCTGGAGTATGTGCAGATAAAGCATGCCTTACCACCTGTAAGATTGCAATATTAGCAGTTAGGGGGCCCACATTTGTGTCACACACAAGAAGAGCCCAAATGGGAAGCAGTAAAGAAATTGCTTAAAACTGGTATAAAAGAGGAGTCAAAAAGTGAGTTCTTAAAACCGTGAACCAATAGCTGTAAAACCTAATGAAACAATCAGGTACTTAGTGACTTAAGACTGAACAGCATTTCAGGCTTAAATGATGATCTAATGCCCATGACTGAGGTAATACCAGAAAGGTAGCAGAAGCCAAGAATTGCTTTGAATGTGCTATAGTCATTTAAAATATGGTACCAACTTGGCTTGGAATGTCACAATGCTGGTGGTCTATAGAGGGCATATAGGCCATCCAATAGCCATACAACTGATGATTTGAATGGGGGGGGGTCAACTGTAGCATTTAATGGCAAATCTCACCAAATAAAATGACAAAATGAATGGAAATATTAAAGACAGTGCTGCATTTCTTTGTAAAGTGGACTTTGAGTAGAGAGAAACTTTTTCTGTATTATCTAAAGCAGATTAACGTAATGAAAAAATCAATGCTATATAAAACGAGGGGAAAGTAAGCCCATTCAGTAAGCATTATCTGCCCTTCTTGGTGTGGCATTGATGCCTCTAGTAGTGGCTGTGGAAAAGATAGACAATAGACTGAATGAAAGCCTGGAAGAAGGCACCAGGAAGAAGCTGCAGGTTGTTCCTGTTATTGGAATTCAGAAGACGGGTATACAGAAAGACAGAGAGAGATTGAGAGAGCCCTACTGAAAGAGATTATACTCCACTTGTTTGTGTGGGACTGTACTAAAGGTACTTGGTCAGAATTTTTTGTTAAGTCATAAGACTTGCTTTTAGGAAGAAACTGCATCTTAATATTTTTGTACAATAAACTATATTGTTTTTCTAATACAAGTGTCTATGCTGTCTTTAATATTTCACAACATACATATATATATATATATATATATATATATATATATATATATACACACACACACACACACACACACACACACACACACACACACACACACACACACACACACACACACACACATACACATGCATATAGTAAGATAGATTAATATATAATATGGGTCTACTTAAAATGATTGCTAGATCCAAATGTCAATATTCCAAATGTCGAGGAAAAAACAAAAAAGTTAATAATGTAAATGTTGGCATGTAAGTGTAAACCTAAAAGAAGAAAAAAAAAACAAAGAAAGAAAAGAAAAAAAAATGTCTGCACTCCCCATACTTCCTGATAGATATATTCTCTGAAGCATGGCTCCAGCATCAAACCATACCTGAACAGGTGGAGTAAGCAGAAAGTCTCACAATTACCTCTGGAAGTTATCTTCCCAACAGACCTGAAATGTTTTGAATAGCGTAAAGCTCTATCATGAGATTTATGAGATATTCTTTGTAGTTACAAAAAAACTGGAAGCAAGACCAAAGTAAGCAGTAATAAGTAATATGTGAACCACTCTGTCTATGTTTTTATGAAGCTTGTACACTCACAGCAGAAGTTTAGTATGTGTATTTATATAAATTTCTAGTCTGAGATGACTTTTTGTTTATAAGTACTGATTAGACTCTTTGCTGTTTGGCTCATCAAATAAAAATGGTTACACCATTTTTAGAAGAAGTTAGGGCCTCCTGAAAATTTTATTTTATACATAGAAAAAGCCTAGCTTCTCACCATGGTTCTACTGATATGTGGAGCCAATCATAATCATGTATGTCATATACATTTTAAAGCTGTTATGGCCTGATCTCATGCTGCAGTACACATGGAGACCTCCAAGGAACAGGAATGCAGGAATTCTGTAACTTCTGTAGCTGGCACAGAGAAACAACACAGAAGTGAGACAGAGTGAAGTTTTTAACAGCTTTAAAGCTTTTGAGTATCTGCGATACAGCTTCTGGGACAGTAAAATACTATGCGCTTTTATCCTTTTTTTTCTACAAGTAATAGTACATCTGTTAAAATTCCAATGTGCTATAAAGAATTATGATTGGCTGAATCTGATCTCACGTACTTGTTATGTGTTCTTGTAATAAATGTCATGGATGTCAAGATTCACTTGTCGAGCTTCGCTTTGCTCTGCTGTCAAAGTGAATTTCATAAAATACATGCCTTGAAATAACCAACCTAATCTTCTGCATTATTGAAATCAGATTGACATGTAGTTTAATTGCTTTGTTGGGAATCTAGAAAACAGTTATAGTCATACCTCTCAACCTGGAAACATCAAAAATCTGGACAAGGCCCATGAAAAATAGGTACAAATCTGTACGCTGATTAACATCTAATTTGCATACATAATTACGTAACCCCACCCACTCCAATGGAATTGTGGGATACCAACTTTCAAACGTAAACCGAACAGATGACCAAGATATGGCCCCAGAGTCCCCCTGCAGCCATTCCAATGTCCTGTCACCTGGCTATTTTGCCCCATTTATCATAAACACTAATGTTTGCATACTGCTTTACTTCTACAATGATTATTTGGATATTATTTTTACATTTTACAGCACAACAATGCCCAAACACTAATAAACATCTGGTAAACAAAGCAATACTGTCTCACAATGAAAATAGACTTGGCATTAAAACTTCCCTGCCCTTGAAACTCATTCATTGAAACCCACACCACATCCAAAGAAAATGCATTTTGTCAATCGTGTTTAAAAATCACCTTTGGGCTGTTTTCAAATCATTGGCTCTTGCACACAAAACAAGAAACATACATGTGCTCTTTTCTTTGATACACCTTCCTGACTTTATTCAATTATATTCCTTGTACAATACAACACACTTTTTATAGCGCATTTTAAATTATTTTAACATTTTTCCAGTAGGCTGTACTGTAGGCAGTGAAATAAAATGCATGAACAAATAATAACAAAGTTGCCAATTCAGAACAATTCCATCATAAAAGTCTACTTCCACATCCACACTAAATATAGAATGACAGTAGTATAAGCCATAGGCATCTTACACAGCTTCTCACTCAAAGACATATGGTATAATTGGTAGTATGAATAAAGTTAACACTACTCTGTTATTTATCCTGAATAAACAAAAAAGAACAATATAATGCATTTATGTATGAATCTTTCTGGTTTATACCAGTCTCCTTTCTTTATCTTATATTAGAAACATATGCAAGATAATCAGATTGTTTCTTTTTTAACATATTCACTATCAAATATGAATTTTTCTTCCCATTCTGTCATTACAAAATTAGCAACGAACACAATAAAACAAAATCCCAAAGAATAAGGCACGTAAATACAGTGTATTAATTAAGAAACACACACACACAGAAGCACTTGCTGCATACACACACACTTCCCTTACCTCCGTGACCGTCCTAATTCCATTTCCCAGCAAAGTCCAAAGCCAGCCAGCAGTCAGCCTCTGAAATGGCAGAAGAAGCCAAGTCCCTCTCTTCGCAGTCAGCATCCAAAACGGCAGCAGAAGCAAAGTTCGTCTCTTGTACAAAGCAAGCAGCAAAGTCAGCAGTTTCCATCCGAAAAGGCAGCATCAGCAAAGTCCCTCTCTCAAAGCAAACCCAATATATACTACTACGTCCCGACTCCCACTGTCAGCAGCATAAGCAAAGCCAGCATTCTTCTCTCGACACAGTAAGTTTGTAACGCCGTCGCCAGCATGCTTCTTTTCAAATTTTCAAAGCACTTCCCGTTCCCGCCTGCTCGCAGCCAGCCGGAAATGATGATGTGAGCTCCTTGAGCTCAATTCCAACTGGCTGGTAGCACTGACTGAGCTGGCGTCATCGCGCACGCGATGACATCAGCTCCAAAAGCGCAAAATTTTAAAAAATAAAAAAACAAATGCAAAGAAATCGGAAATGAAGGGGTGCCACTCGGGAATCGTGGCACCCCTTCATTTGGACCCCAAAACTCGGTAAAAACCGAGTAATTCGGGACGGTTGGGAGGTCTGGTTATAGTCCATGATTACTAGACCAAATACTGACTTTTCAAAAGTCAGAAAGACTGGTAAGCGAAGAAAGGAAGCTGATAGGGCAAACACTGCCTTCTGGAAATTACAAATAAGACGGGTATAGCAGACATGACTAGTGAAAAAACTACAACAATGTCTAATACTTTACTTAAAAGAACTAGTGAAGAAGACATGAATAAAGAAAAGAAAGAAAGTAAAAGAAGGGAAGAAGAAAAAAGGCAGGAGAAAAGAGCAGTGTAAAAGAAAAAAAAAGTTAAGACATAAACTCTAGTCCAGATGATTGTGTGTGATATAAAAAACAGACATGAGACAAACTTGGACCGGACAGGTAGAAGTAGGTAAACTAGAAACTCTCAAGATCAAATCTCAGTAATTTGCTTTCTTTCTTTCTGCTGCTGAAAGATCCTTTGGAAAAGGGCTGGATGTTTGTCATAAGTCAGCCTGATATCTGAAAATAGACAGTTGCTACAGGGAATATTTAAATCATTAGAAAAACTGGACGTATGGGAAAGGAAGAACTAGAGGAAGATGGAATGGGAAAATTACAATTACAAATGTTTGATTCAGAAGGTAATAGTATTCCTTCTTTCTAAAGGTATGTTAAAAAATATGGAAGATGTAGACATGACCTACAAGTTAATTAAGATACAATTCATAATAAAAGAAAAGGAAACAAAAACAGATGATATGAAATAAGAATCGTTCTTGAAATATTCAAATAAGTAAAGCAATAGTCATATGAGTTAAAAAATAAAGAAGAGATAAAAAGTATGATGTAGGACTTAAGAGTAATAGAAAAGGAAATGATGTCTAGACAAGATCATTTGAAATCTGGAATGATAGAAATTGATACTCTTTGAGAAGTAAATGAAACGACTGAAACCAGAGAAAGAATATTTAAAACTGGTACAGAATAACTGCCCAAAGAACAAGAGGAAATTAAACGAAAGGCACACAGGATGCCAAAAGAAGGAAAAGGGAAACAGAAGTACAATTACAAATGATAAAAAGGAGAAGAGATGAAAGAATGAGAAAGAAGAGACAGAAAAGAAAAAGATAATGAAACATCAAGATTATGAGATGATCAGTCATACCACTGGAAAAAAAGTAGAAGTAGGTCTATTTATCTAAGAGTCAAGAAAGATTATGCTCAAAATATTTATATAACATAGGGATATACAAAAAAATTATTTCTTTTTTTGTTAATTTAGTGAACTTAGTCAAAGGCAACATTGTTATAAATTGAAATATACAGAGAATACATAGGGATAACTAGCAAAATCAATTCAGTGGTACAAGTCATGAATTTTAACTAAACTGACTACATATATATACATGGTAAAATAGAAGATCCTTTAGGCTGTATAGTTGGGGTGACAATTTTACTGAGCACAAATTTCAGAAAATACAAAGTTAGGACCAAAGATACTTTAGGGAACAGACAGGCAGCGTTAAAATGAAAGAAAAATAAGACGTATGTGAAAAGAAATTACAGAAAAAAGACAAATTGGGATGAAATACACATAATATAGCAAAATGACTACAAGTTAGAAAGACAGAATTTAAGATGATCAGTGAAAACATATGCTAATGTTAACAGTATAATGTGATTCCTATTGTTCTACCTCATGTTGTTTTTTCAGATGTCATTCACTATAAAACTAACGGCCAAAAACATATTTTGTAAACAAATAAAAAAAAACATTTTTTTTTTGCAGGAAGCAAGCCTCCTCTAGCCATCATGTGGGAGAGACCCATTCACCCCCTGCTTTTATATGGCAACTCTGAGGTCACACAACAGATGGGAAAGTGTAACCTGAAGATCACTGAATGTTGTTTTCAGTCATAAGTATTTGATGGCATGGTATTTGGAAAAAAAATGTGTTTGGCTGACTGACAGGTTTCTGTATGCTATTGTTAGACTGTAACATGAGATACCTTGGTAGCTGAAAATGTTTTGAAATGTTTGAAACTTTAGTTCAAAAACAAGAACATTACACTGGAGGACAAAGCTAAAGAAACAGATCAGACTGACATGTGGTGCAGTTCTATACTAACCAAAGATTTAGCAGCAAACATCAGAATGTTTGATGGCCTAGTAACTTGTATTATGCAATAGCTAAGAGAAAAGGAAAATGTAAGAGGATAGACAATTGGGATGTAAGTCAATCTATTAATAGATGTTTCGTGTGCTGCCAATAGATCAAATAAATTATGATGAAATGTCTTTTTGGTGCAGTATAGTTTTCCCTTTTTTCTACTACTGTGTGACATTGAGTATGGATATATAATTTTTTTGTTGCAATGTGGGCTAGTCCCCTATTAGGTAGTGAAGGGAGGCTTGCCCTCAGCAAAAAAAGATGATTTTATGATTTGCAGAAAGATGTTTTAGCATAATTTTTTTCAGCATATTAGGAGCTGAAGAAACAGCTGTTGATAGATTGGCACGCAGCTGGAAATTGCTACTATTGTATCATGGAATGTAACAGGAATAAAAGAAAATTAAACAATGCATACTTTATAGAACTTAAAGAAGTTTAATGTCACAAATGTTCCATAAAACTTTGTTAGAAGAGAACGATATCATAGCCCTGCAATGCTGAGAGCCATGAATCACTAGATAAAAAAGTAAAGACAACCAATGAACTTAAAAGGGCCTTCTTATATCTGTAAAACATAAGCAAATTTGTGACCACTATTCTCATCTAAAAACAATAATTGCACACTGAAGCAAATCCCTAAACACTAAATGACCACTAAATTGATTAAACATAGTTGTTACATAGTGATAGAAATTATAATTAACAGACAGAATTATTTTATCTATTAAGTATTTACAATACACTGAAACGTGGGATTGTCATCTCTTGTTAAGAAAAATAAATAAATAAATGAAAATGAAGAGAAAACTGATAAATGTTCTTGTTATGGGTGATATGAATGCAAGAGTAGGCTAATATCAAAATGATTCAAACTATAATAGAAATGTCATTAATAGCTAGATTTATTTTGTTGTGATTAGTTTCCACCACATCAGACATTTCTAACCATTTGTATTTTATAAGCTGATACCTTTTGCACAAAATAAATTCCTGCATAAAGACATTTTTATTGTTTGAATACCAGATGATAAGAAAACAATCAAATCTGGTCAAGAACTGTTAAAAGGCATACAGATACAATATGTCATTATCTATAATGGATTAGAAGGTAACAAATGTCAACATTTGCATACAGTCCAAACAATAATAACTCTGGGGTTGATTAGTACATAGCACAAAATGAAAAAGATAAACAACTTGACCTAACAGTCCATACAAAAATTGATAATGACCATTCTGAATTATAGCTTAATTAAGGAAATACAGAATTTTGAAAAAGCTTAAGATTTGTTACAAAATAGAAAAAAATGAAATAAATATGAAATATTACTAACATCAGAACTGATAAAAGAGAACAGTTAATTAAGAGTATACTGACGAAATATTGCAATCAAGTAGCTCAAAATGAAATGCTATGTGGTATTGAAAAAGTGGATAAAAGATAGTTCAAGAAATTGGAAAATATATCAAAACAACAGGAAGAAAAAAGGGCAAATTATTAGGGTGGGTTGATGCTGAATGTTTGGAAGGAAAAAGGAAAAGTGACATTTAGGCACTGTTTAAAACAATACAGAACATCATAAACCTGTAAAAATAAGTCTTTATGCAGGAATTTAAAATGCAAATAGCTAGAAATGTCTGATGTGGTAGAAACTATTCACAACAACAAAAGAAATCTAGCTATTAAGTTAATTAGGGCACTGGTAAAAGTCAAGTGAGTATTAGGTGGTACATTGTCCACTGAGACTGTATTACTAAAATAAAACAAATAAAGATGAAAAGGGCAAGGGAACAAGATGAAGTAAAGGGGAGATTATGAATAGAGCTAGATGAGACCCGATAAATGCAATATTGCTGAAGGTATGTGGATACTGGGGAGTAAGAAAGCTTATGGGCATGATAACAATATTATTAATGAGCTGTATAAAGCTGCTAAAGACAAATCACAAATGTCTTGAGTCTCCAATTCAGTAGTTACATACAGAATTTACAGTTTTCAGATTCATGGAAGAAAAGAATAATGATTCAAATTTGTAAGAAGAGAGAGAGAAAATTCCAATAAGTACAGACCAATCACATGATTAGAGACATATTTCTTTTATTTCTATACTATTGAAAGAATTAAAAAAGTAGTCAAAAATAAGATTATCAATTTTCAATTTACTTGTTTAGAAGATAAACCTGCAAATACAGTCAGTCTACTTTGTTTTAGTTCACATAATGGCATATATGTATTTTAGAAAGCAAATATTATTTGTTGTTTTCTTGGACTTCGAACAAGCATTTTATAATTTGGACAAAAGGAATGATATGGTATTTTATAAAAACAATGGGTTTTATAGTTATTTGTTGGAAGACATGGCACCATTATGCAGTAACTACAGTGCAAAAGTAAGTCTACTTCTGAACAAAAGTAAGTAGATTGATTTCTCCAAATAAAGGGGTAAAGCAAGTTTGTGCCCTTGCCCCTTTGCTTTTCATAATCTATATCAATGAGATCATAGAAAATACTATCACAAAGAAAGGAAGATGCACTAAAAGTTTTTTTAAAGAAAGCACATCAGTTATTGGCCATGCAGATGATTTGTTATTGCTATCTCTATCCCTGGATTTCATTAAATTGCACAGCATGAGACACCCAGCTTGTGCTAAAAAGGCCCTTCTCCTATGATGTGACCATTTTTGATTCAGAGAGAGGTGATAGTTACAGTAAGTTAAGACCACATTATCAGCGAATCTGCATGTCTCTGCAGTGCATGTGCTACAGCAACACACAGATTATTGCTGATATGCACATCATGTTTTTCCATACCCTTGAAGTATTGGAAGTGCAATTTCACATTCATACATAATGTCCTGGTATACAGTGTATCTTCACAGCCCTGATCCCCATACTGCTGTTGCTGCCATTATGGCACCTAAGAGTATTCTCTGGTGGTCTAGTGCATCTCCCTACCCCCAATCTGTGTACTGCAGCTGGTGCAATTACAGCACTTAACAACATTCCTTGGTATCTAGTACATCCCTCCTCCTTGATCTCCTTACTGACATTGGTTCCATTACGGCACTTTAAGAGTAATCCCTGGTGTCTACTGGTTGTCCTACTATGTTCATGACAGGTGGTTGAAAATGGCCTTTTGGCTGTGTTCAATACTGCTATATGGTAGATATGGCCACGTTGATCTACATGGCTGGATAATTTCTTGATGCCTTCCTGGAGGCGGCTTAGGGGAGAGAGCACATGACTAATCAGCCTATAGCTGCCCCCCCCCCCAGAATGCCTCATTAACTTTCTGTATGCTGTGAGGGCAGCCTTTTGCAGTGCTGCACGTCTTCATTTTAAAGGATCGTGCAGCACCATGTAAGGGCCATTGCTGAATCAGGGAACGGTACTGTGACATGTACATGGATGTGTACATTTCACTGTATTGCCTTGAATCCCCTTTAGTCCTATAGCAGTGAAAAGCTAACTAAAGGAGTTAGAAATCTAAGCTAATTATTAAAATATTAAGGTAAAATTAATAAAACAAATGATTGATATTCAGCAGTAGCAAATGTGATACAATTTACAGGCAAATAAAAAAAAGTAGAACAGGTTAATCTTAGAAATAAATTTGCTTAATTTTACCTCAGATAATTCATATCAGGAATATACCAATTACATAAAAATCTCAAGACAGAAAAGGCAATTCATGAATTAATATGGTCTGATAAAGAATTAAGGAGCTGACCCATAAAATCCTGTTTAATAACAATATAATCTAAAGTATCACATTGGGTTTCGTATCAGAAAGACAAATAAGCCTATTGGAATGATAAAACATCAGTATATAGTGGATATTAAATATTATACTAACTGTTAGCTCTCACAAAATCCTTTCCAGCAATATATCTGATTGAAGAATTAATTATAATAGAGGAAGAGACACTAAATGCACATAGCATGTCTACTTTAATACTTTGTGCCATGACCTATTTTGTCTTGTTTACACAGATACACTTTACTTTCTAAGGTCTGATTTTTTTTCTGAGAGTCCCAACTTTATTTGCAACAAAATACTATGATTTTAATATTATTGTATGCACATATCTTCTGAATCAAAACATCTACCATGAGTATACTTCATGCTGAGATGGACTAAACATAATATTGTTTGTTTTCCTTCTCTGAATGTAACTAATCTTTCATCAGATCTCTATTTATTTTGTGATTATTTCCCCATTAAGAAAGGACAGGATTCAAAAACAGGCAAAATGGTGAGTGGTAAGGCTGACACAGAAAGAGCTTGTTAGCATGACCATGGAAACAAACAATTCAAAGTCACATTAGCCACAATGAGGAAAAAATACATTATTAGCTAACCTGCATATCTTGAAATTGCTCTGTGATTACCAAAGTGCTAACAGTCCCTTTTCTACTGTCCCTGTGATAATCACTGGTGGCAGCTGATGGATTGTATTACCATGGGCACACCCCCATCCATTCCCACACATATATACACATCCAAATGTACAAACACACACACACACACACACACACACACACACACACACACACACACACACACACACACACACACACACACACACACACACACACACACACACACACACACACACACACACACACACACAAAACACACCCACACACCCATACACCCACACACACACACACACACACACACACACACACACACACACACACACACACACACACACACACACACACACACACACACATACACACAGCGTTATGTCTCTTACCTATCTGTAAATTTACTGAATGTCCTTGATGTTGCTTCTTGTTTTTCCCATCCCTTGTAAATCATGAATAAGTACAGTCAACAATGCCAGTCTTTAGAATTCAGTCAGAAAATAAATTGTAATGCAAGACCTGTTGCTCTATTAACTCTTTATGAGAATTATAGTAGCATTTATAAAGAGTCCCTGGTGTTGTCTACTGTTCCCATCTGGCTATGTACAAAAGTCTTCAGCTATGACCCCATATGTTACAACCATTCCAGTTAGTCAATAATGCCAGACATGACAGTTTCATATTCCTACCCATCCAATACACTTTATGCTGCAAACCTGAGTTCTACAAACTTTTTAAATGGGGTAATAGTAAAGATTGTCCATGGGACTTCGTGTTCTCTTATGTAATCTTCACACTGTAAAACATGTTCTATTATTTATTTATTTTATTTATTTTACACTTGTGACCGGGTTTGTCCGAATGAGCTGAGTAGCCCTTTTTCAGCAGAGGCCAGGGGAGAAAAGCTCCACAGGTTATACAGATTATCATTTAAAAAAAAAACAATCAACAGCAAAATTACATAATTTATACAAAAAACATATACATGAAAAAACAGAAAATTACATAAAAAAATTATAGTTTTGTCAACAGAGGTAAAAACTTGCATCATTCAGAAAAGTATTTAAGCAATGTGCTTATAGTGAAGATTTTGAATGGTAGATGAGAGACTAAAACTAGTAAGCTAGAGATAGTTTTGACAATAAATAGGTGGGGGGAAGATAGTGGAATGTTGTTAGGGTTGAGAGGATGTTTAAGGAGGGTGAGTACAGTGAAAAGTACATTGGCTTTTCAGGTATTCTTTAGTGGCTGTCTTATTTATTTTTTTGTTAACTGGGTTAGTCCAGCTGGGCTTGTGGCCCTTTTTCAGTGGAGACCCAAGGAGAAAAGCTCCAGTACATAGTTTAAAAATACAGAAATTCACAACATTACAATTTACAGAAAGCGATCACATTACAATAGACATGATTAGTTACATAGTACAAACTGTACAGAAATCACAGTTTTACAATAAAATATATGTTGCTTTACATTTAAGAGGCTGTCAATTTGAGAATATGTGTAAGATAAGCCAGTGGCTTGTATGCATAAAATTGTTAAGAAAGATGTACAGAGAAAAATGTATGACATTTTGTTAGTTTTAGCAATAAAAGTTGATATAGGTGAGGAGTTAGTGTTGGGGTGATTTAGGTGGGAGCATGTAAAGGACAGATGGGAGAGAAGCATGGATTTGAAGTTGTTATGACTTGGTAAGTTACGTAGTGGGGGGGTAGTGAGTTCCACAGTTTGGCTATGGTGTGGGATAATAGTAATTGGCCAGGTGGGTGTAAGGGTTTGTGCACCTGTAGGAGGTTTTGGCCTTTGGATCTCAGGGAGTGGCTGGGTGTGTAGGGTATAAGAGATTTGGCAAGATAAGGGCATTCTGTTGGTTTGAAGATGAGTTTGTGGGGTGTTTTAAGTTGAAGGCATATTAGGTGGTTGGGAAGTTCCAGCCAGTTGAGGGTGTGTAGAGAGTGACACTGATGGGAAGCATTCTTAGAACTGGCTGCAAATTTGCAGATTTTGTTGTAACAAACTTTGAGTTTGGAACAGAGGCCAAGTTGTAGGTTGGAGAATAAGGGAGCACTGTACAAGAGAGAAGGGAGAAGAAAGGTAGATGCAAGAGTTTGTCGGGAGGAGGGGGTGAGGTAGCAGTTGTGTCTGTAGAGGAGACCAATTTTCTGGTGGGTTTTTTTGATTGCGGAGAGGATGTGGAAGTTGAATTTTAGGTTTTCATCAATGGTAATGCCAAGTAGCTTGGTACTGGGAATGATTTCTAGAGGGGTGTTATTGTGGCTTTTGATGGAAAATAGGTCTCTGTTGAATTGGGAGGTTTTGGTAGGAGTGAAAATCATTCGTTTTGTTTTGTTGGAGTTTAGGGCTAGGTGATTGGAATGCATCCATGATTCTGGTTTGGAGAAAACTATTTGGGTTTTGAGTAGAAGTTTGGAAGGGCAGGAGGCTGAGAGGATGATGGTGGAGTCATCAGCGTATTGGATGACTGAGGTGTAAGGGATGGAGTGGTGGAAGTTGATGATGAATATGTTAAAGAGGAGTGGGCCCAGTACAGATGCTTGTGGAACTCCTGTGGGTGTAGGTAGGAAAGGGGAGGTTGACTCTTTCCATTGCACTGCTTGTTGGTGCACAGAAAGGTAGCTGGAGAACCAAGGTTGAGGGAGAGAGGTGCAGGTGTGAGAGCTGGGACAGGAGCAGGGAGTGGGAGATGGTATTGAATGCCTTTGATAGGTCTAGAAACAGTGAGGATACGTATTTGCTGCTGTCACATGCAAGATTGACTGTCTCAGGAAAGGAAAGGAGGGCTGCCATGGTGACGTGGCTGGGGCAGAAACTGTGTTGGGTGGGAGAGAGGAAGTTGTGCTGGGTTAAGTATGGCATGAGTTTTGAGTGGATTTTTTTTCTAGAATTTTAGAGAGAGGAGAGAGTATAGCTATGAGCCTGAAGTTGGTAGTGTTTGTGTTCTTACCACCTTTGAGGAGAGGGATGATGAATGCATGTCGCCAGATGGTTGGTACATTGGATTCATGTATAGATCTATTTATAAGAATAGATATGAGATAGGCTATTGATTCAGTGGGATAGTTTAAGGAAATTTGCTGGAAGATTGTCTGGGGCATTGCAGCATGGTTTTTAGCTTTAGGAGTAGTCTTTTTATAGTGTTAGTCTGGAGACAGGTTTAAGGGAGAAGAGGGGAGGTGAAGGAGGGTGAGAGGGGAGTTAGGGGGCAGGGTGAGAGGCTTGTGTTGGTGTAGGGGTTAGGGAAAGTGGAGGAGAGTAGGAGAGTTTAGCTATGCAATCTATAAAGAATGTGTTGAATTTTGTGTTTTTTTCAAGGCTGGTGAGGTTAGGATCAAGGCAATGGTTGGCTTTATTACCGGGGTTGAGAATTGAGGAGATGGAGGTCCAGAATTTCTTTGGGTTAGTTGAGTGCTTGGATTGCAGATTGCAGTAGTAGGTTTTGCGATCTTTTGTTATTAGTTGTTTGGCTAGGTTACATAGATGTGTAAATTCTTGGTGGGTGTTGGGGTTTTTCTGTTTTTGGCAATGTTTCACTTTTTGTCTCATTGTTTCATTATCTGTTTAGTTTCCTGGAATAGCCAGGGCAGGGATTTGTTCTGATGTGTTTGGATTGGAGGGGGGCTAGTTTATCTAGTAGGGTAAGGAAAGTATGGTTAAAATATGATACAGTATTATCTAGTGGAAGGTTTCTTAGGGGAGACCAGTCAGTAACCTTAAGGCATTCTGAGAATATTTCAGGGCTGAAGGAGGTTAGGTTGCGAGATTGCTTGAATTGGTGTTATTTATCTATGTGAGAGGGTAGGTGATCTACGAAGGCTGGTAGGTGGTTGCTTAGGGGGTCTGGCATTATACCATCATTAGTGGTATGGTTGGGGTGGGTTGTTAATATCCAATCTATGATGGTACCGGAGGTACCATCTTTATTTGGCCTGGTTGAAAGGCTTATAAGTTGCATGAAATTGTAAAGGTTGATTGAGTGAGTTGGGGTATCTGAGAGGAAAGAGGCCTAGTTAATATTTTGTCACCTAGTATGTATGTTTCATTTTTGATGTTGGAGCTAAACCAAGAGAGGATGTCTTCTAGCGTTTTGGTATTGTCTCCAGGTGGGATGTAGATGGAACAGATGCAAATGGATTTGTAGTTGCTAAGTTTTAAAAAGCCTGCAGTCATTTCAGCATTGGCAAAGGTTGGGATGGGGTTGGTCAATGGAGTAAAGATGAGAGTGGAGGGGTAGATAATAGCTACACCACCTCCTTTTCTATGAGGTCTATCATTACATATGATATGGTAGCCGGGGGGAGGATTTCATTGTCTTTGATGGAGGGTTTAAGCCAGGTCTCAGAGATTACATTTATATCAGGCTGGTTATGAGAGAGCCAGGTGTGAAAGTTGGGAATTTTATTACAGAGGTGTTGTGCATTTAGGGTGGTGAGGCAGATAGACTTAGGTTTGTGTGGTTTGGAAGTTGGGTTTGGGTGGGTAATGCTAGGGTTTGGACCAGGGTTGGGGTAGACGTCACTGAGAGTGAGAGTGAGATATGGGGGAGGAGCTGTCTGAGGAGGTGCAGTGGGGATTGTGAAATATGGTTTTGCAGGGGGAGGGATTTTTTGAGAAAGCACTTATGTTAGGGTGTGGGGAGGGTGGGGTGAGGAGTATAGTGTGTTTGAACAGATGGCATGGGCTGGAGGAATAGAGTTCAGGGGAGATCTGTAAATATGTTTGGAAGGTATTTGGGAGGTATGACGAGGTGGAATGTGGGGTATGAGGTAGGTGTGTGTTGGTAGGGAGGTTAAGTTGGGTAATGTAGGTTAGGGATAGTAGCAGGGTAACTAGTAGTAAAGTTTGTGGGGGGAAGGTGGGCATTGTTGTATGGGTGTGTGAGACTTGATGTGTGTATGGGAGTGGGTGTGGTGTGTGAGAACTGGTGTGTGTATGGAAGTGGGAGGGGCTTGGTAAAGGGTGTTTGTGACTGGTTTAGGTGTTTGTGGAGTGTGGTGTGAGGAAGTATAAATGTAGAGGTACTGGGGGCGGGTGAAAATTGGGGGCAGGGTAGGGGAGTGGAGTGAGCCCACAGGGTGAATGGAGCAAGAAGAGCCAAAGGGAGGTAGAATGCAGGTCAGGATGGGAACAATCAGTAGAGTAGATAAGTTTAGAAGTAAGATATGCACAAAGTGAGAAGGGTGAACCCTAAGGACTAAAAGTAGAAGAAGCAGAACATTTGTAGGTGAGTAGGGTAGAACACAAAGACACTGAATAACTACACTAGTAAGTGAAAAATATGCTACACTAAAAATAAGTGTAAATAAGTAGGTACAGGTTGCTATATACTTGTGAAACTGTGTAAATACAGCTATGAGCCATGGTAGAACCCAGGGCAGGAGAAAACACTGCAAGAGGGGCTTTTAGATGCTAGGAAAAGGCTGGAGAGGGGCAAGTGTGTGGAGGTTTCACTGCTGCAACACCTGGTAGAGTGTGTGGTCTAATCACCTAGCAGGGGTATTGGACTAACTTCTATCAGTGTTAACAGTAAGTACACATACTTTCTATAAACCTTTTAAAATGTAGAGCTACTATGTTCAGGGAATAGGTGATTCAGGTCCTTTACTTGGAAAAAAGCACCAGTTTTCTTTCCACTTCCACCAGGGTGGTATCGAAAGTCAGTGTTGGGCAGAGGATTAACTACACTAGTAAGTTAAAAAAGATGCTACACTAAAAATACCTTTTAAAATGTAGAACTACTACATTCATGGAGTAGGTGATTCAGATCCTTTACTTGGACAAGGCACCGGTTTTCTTTCCACATCCACCAGGGTGGTATCAGAAGTCAGTCTTGGGCAGAGGATTAGGAAGTTTCTATAAACCTTTTAAAATGTAGAGCTACTACATTCAGGGAGTAAGTGATTTGGGTCCTTTACTTGGAAAAAGCACCGGATTTCTTTCCACGTCCACCAGGGTAGTATCAGAAGTTAGTGCTGGGCAGAGGATTAGGAAGTTTCTATAAACCTTTTAAAATGTAGAGCTATTACATTCAGGAAGTAGATGATTTGGGTCTTGAATTGTTTAAGATACTTAAGGGTCCTGATTTCTAGTGGGAGTCTGTTCTCGGCCTTGGTGGGATTTTAGCTATAGAGGTTGCACCGATATTTGGTCTTAGGTTTGTAGGTTAGTAGCAGGTCTAGGTTAGAGCTCCAGAGAGATCTAGAAGGTGAATAGTGGGATATGAGAGATGAAAGAGTAGGACAGTAGGAAGGCTGGTAAAGGATTGAGTGGATGATCTTGGATTATTTGTAGTTGAGACAGAAGAAGCTGGTGAGGTAATTCAAGCCAGTTTAGGAGTTTCAGTGAGAGACAGTGATGGGACCTATAGGTTTGACGGGCAGTGAATCTGGCTATCTTGTTGTAGGTGGATTCTAGTTTGGCTAGGAGTGCAGAGTTGAGACTAGTAAGAATTTGAGAGCTATACAATAAACTGGGTAGACGGTAAGCATAAGAGAGTTACCTTAGCTTTTCTGGTGAGAAACATTTTGTTATGGTAAAGGAGCCCTAGTTTCCAATGAGTTTTCTTGATACAGTTACTAATGGGTAAGTCAAATTTGAGTTGGTCATTGGTAATGACACCTAAGAGTTTTGTGCTAGATTCCACCTCAGTCGGGGTGTTATTAATAGACAGTATTCAGAAGGTGGGTTTAATGTAGTTAAGGTTTTTAGGAAGAAAAAGTAATAGTTTAGTTTTTTGGGGGGCTTAAGGATAAGCTGGTTTACAGAGAGACAGTTTTCTACTAAGTTAAAAGAAATCTGTGTAGCAGAGAAGAGTTCAGAGGGAGAGTCAGCAATAGTGGTGACAGTAGAGACATCAGCGTATTGGACCAGAGATGACTGAGGAGAAGAAGAATAAAAACGATTCGTTGTTGTTGTTGTTTGTCTTTCAGCTTTTCCCGGTTAGGGGTCGCCACAGCAGAACTCCAGTCTGCTAATGATTGGCAGTAGATTTTCATGAAAGCTGAGGTGCCAGCTCGATGTTCAACCTTCAGCAAAGGCATGCCCATGTACGCATGTCTTTCGAATGCCCACCCAACTGTGGGGAGGACATGCAGACTCCACACAGAAGGCACTCCCCCGCATTCCATCCGAGAATCGAATGTGAGAACCTCTTGCTGTGAGGCAACAACGCTACCGCTGCACCACTGCGGATGTCAGAAGATTATTAAAGATGTTAAAATGTAATGGACCAAGGATAGAACCTTGAAGAACACCCATTTTAACAGGGAGAAGAGGGGAGAGTGCAGATTACCATCTCACTGACTGAAGTGAGGTAGCTGGCAAACCATGCAACAGCAGTAGAGGAGAAGTTAACATTGGTCAGTTTGTGCAGAAGAAGAGGGTGAGAGTTGGCAAAAGCTTTTGAGAGGTCTAAGAATAGGCAGGAGATAAGTTTGTTGTCATCTCTGGATAAAGAGTTAGTGCTAAGGAATGATATTAGGGCGGTAGTAGTGCTATGCTTAGGTCGAAATCCATGTTGAGTGGGTGTGAGCAAATTTTTGTGTAAATAGTGCATGACTTGTTTATTATGCATTTTTGTAGAACTTTAGAGAGAGGTGATAGGATGGTGATAGGCCTGAAATTGGTGATTTCAGAGGAGTTACCTCCTTTGTGTATAGGTAAGGTGTAGAATTGTTTCCGGATGGAAGGAACTTTAGACTCAGAGATGGAGTGGTTAATTAAGATAGAGACAGGGAGAGCAAGACAGTCAGCTACTACCTGAAGGAAAAGTGAAGGAATGTTATTGGCTGATGATGAGCAAGGTTTAAGTTTGCAGAGTAGAGATTTTATGTAGCTGGTAGGTACAGGTTTGAGGGAAAACTAGTTATGAGCGGCTTGAAATATTATTAAAATTGGAGGGGTTGACATTAGGGATGAATAGATTGAATATAGAGTCAATGAAATAGGTGCTGAAGATGGAGGCAGTTTCTTCAGGTATCTTATCGGGGCATGGATTGGGGAATCAAGAACCACCAGGATGCAATATTTGGTTCATTGAGTTCCAAAATATTTTGGGATTAGATCTCAAGGTTGTGGGAGTGTTATAGCAGAAGTCTTTTTTGTCTTTATTAATGTGCTTTTTTGGTCAGAATTCTGAGTTCTTTATATTTTTGCATCTCTACAGGGAGCTTTGTTTTCATCCATGTTTTCCATGCCCTGTCTCTATTTTTCATTAGGGTGCAGATGTCATTTGATAGCCATTGAGATATATTACATTTAAGATGAACTGTGCAGAGAGGAGCAAGTGAGTTAAAAATGTTAAGGAAGCTGGAGTTAAAAGACTGGACTGCATCATCGAGGAGGAGTTGGGTAAGGAAATTGCAGTTCACTTTAGAGAGCAGAGATTTAAAAGTTTCTGTGTGGAAGTTAGTTAGCTTGCAACATGTGATAAACCTGTGTGGTTTAACAAAGTGAGGAGTGAATCTAAACACTTTTATTAGGGAGTGATCACTTAGGGAGTTGGATAGGGTTTCAGGGTTATGGTACTTGGAGGGACTAGAGACTAGTATCCAGTCAGTAAGAGTTCTGTGTGTGTGTGAGTTGTTGGTACTGGTTGGTATCAGTGATAAGTTGTGTAAAGCTGTACAAATTAATGTGTAAGGGAGAATATGGAGGACAAAGAGTTAACCAAATAATATTTACATCTCTGAGAATTATGGTTTTGTTAAGTATATGTTGAGAGAATTGTGAGAGTATGTTTTCCAGCAGGGGAATGTTATCTCCTGGTGGAATGTAGATGGCTACTATAGTGATGGTGGTATGGCTTATTAAGTTTAAGATTGGCTGTCAGTATTTCAGTAGGGGGAAAGGATGGGATAGATTTCTTAAGACTTTTAAGAGTACGGTAGTTGGAGTAAACAATGGTAACTCCTCCCCCCTTTTTTTGTCAATCTAAGTGAAGTATACTATAGCAAGGATGGAGAAGGTCTTTATCTAGGTTTTTGGGTTTTAGCCAGGTTTCTGTGAGGGTGATGACATCTGGGGTGTAGTTGGAGATCCAGGCATGGAGTTTACTAACTTTGTTTAAAATACTTCTAGTATTTATTGAGTAGAAGGAGATATGTTTTTTTGGAGGGGATGAAGTGCCTGGGTTAGGGGAACTAGAATTATAGGTAGAGGCGTGATGAGTGGGACCTGGATTTGGATGACTGTCTCCTGCTAGAAGAAGGACATAAGGGTTGTAGTAGAGATTGTTTTGTATAGGTTATAGGTAAAGTATTTTGTTTTATTTTTAGGTAATATGGTGTAGGTGGGAGGAATTTTGATTTTAGGAAGAGGAATATCCATGGGAAAGATAGAAAATAAAATAGCAAATGATTGCTGAGGAGGTGAGGGATCAACAGTATGAGGATTAGTGGGAACTTTAAGAATAGAACATCACTGGGTAGTAAATGAGGTGAGAGTGAGAAGGAGGAGCACTGGAAGCAGTACAAGAAGAAGAGTGGTTGAGAAAGCCATGACTGGTATGGGGGAAGAGTGCATAGAGTGCAGCAATTAGTGGATAAGAAACTTATAGTAGGTATATTCAGCAGGTGTGTATGCGAGTGTGTGTAGTTTAGATGATGTCTCAGTAGGGGGGTAGGTATTTTAGAGGAAGCAGATGGAGAAGTAACAGGCTGCAAGTAGATTGTAGGTGAGTGGAGGGGCTAGGTTTGGAATTTTCCTAGAGAACAGGAAGGGGAGGAGGGTTGAGGAATGAGAAGTCCAGATGGTTAGGTATAAAGGAAATTATATGGGGGGGGTAGATGAGTGAAGTGAGCCTAAGTGCAGTGAGGGTGAACCTATATACCTATACCTGAGACACGAGATTTCTCAAAAAACAATTAGCAAGTATACACCAAATAGCAATGGGGGATAGTGTATCAGTCAAGTAATGTTACACAGTTAAAACGATCACATTAAAAATCACAGGGGATGGCTATGTTAGAGGCAGCAGGGCTCTTGGCAGAAAGGTACAGTAGGTAAAGGCTAGGGAGATATTTCATTTGGACAGGAATGTAAGGCTTTTAAGGCTTTAGAAAGGATAAACTAAGAGGAATAAGAGAGCAGGAAGTGGCAGCTGGCATTTGTGGTAATGTGCTCGCCTAGGCAATTTATAAAGAGCAATACAGGCAGTTTAAATTAGCTTTAGTTCAGTTAGGAGATAAGACAGGAGTAACACGTACTCTGTTTCTGGTCTTAATTTGTGGAAATAATTTTGAAGTTTAAGTTGGGACTTGAAGCATGGCAAGGATCATCTTAGCAGTGCCATATTCAGTGATGCTGGCTGTGAGAAAAGGTTTGGGCAGACAGCAGTAAATTTTTGGTCTTAGTTAGTGGAAATCCTTTTGGAGTTTAAGTTGGGACTTGAAATGTGTCAAGGACTGTCTCAGCAGTGCCATATTCAGTGATGCTGGCTGTGATAAAAGGTTTGGGCAGACAGCTGGGGAGCACATTACCATGATTCAGCACTCAGTGAGGAAGATTGTGCCTAGGTAGGAAGGGATTTCGAAAATGAACTTATTAACATTTGAAGTGACTTAGAGTTGTATATGCCCCTGGTTTCTAGTATTCCCCATCCAGCAGTATGTGCTCATTATCAAGGGGAGTTTAGGTATGACAGCACCCCACAGAACCATACAAACACACGCAAACACACACACACACACACACACACACACACACACACACACACACACACACACACACACACACACACACACACACACACACACACACACACACACACACACACACACACACACACACACACACACACACACACACACACACACACACATGCACACACTCAGTTGATCACCCTCACAGACACAGTCATCTTTTCACCCTTACACACACACACAAGCAAACATACACCTACCCTACCTATCACCTCTATCCACTTAAGTGCAATTATCTAGGCAGACAGACCTACACACACACACACACACACACACACACACACACACACACACACACACACACACACACACACACACACACACACACACACACTCACAGGACGCCATTCATACCACTGCATATACTCATTCACACAGCCACAAACATGTACAGGCTCACACATCCCCCAACACTACCTGCCTGCTAAACTCCCTGCTATTTACCTTTAATGCTGTCTCACCCATTGAATGTAATGGGTGAACATGAGCTTTTGGCTTAGTTAATATCTATGCAGCTAATCAGTTTTATGAATCTCTCAGCTGCATAAAGCACTTACCGCAAGCATTTCTTGTGGAAGATCTCATGGCTAATTATCATATCCACTCCCTCATAATGCATCATTAGCATTAGTGTTAGACCAGAAGAAAGCAGGGATTTTGATATGCTCTTTTACTTGTTACAGAATAATGTCAAAGAACTGTTTTAAGATTGGTGAGGCTGATACCTGTAATAGCCCTAATGTGTCCCATTTAGGTTGCTGGAAGGTTCCTGAAGCTAAGATGGCTAATGGAACACATACCTTTGCATCCAGAAGAATATGCTTTCCATGCATCTCCTTTGATTCCTTTTATGGGTGTCACCAGAGCTGTAGCTAGATCCATTGGTGCCCTGGGCAGTCCTCAGACTGGCACCCCCAACCAAAAAATAAGCTCTTCCAAAGTTCTAAATTGTATCACGTAACATGTACAAGCTCTTTCCTCTACAGTTAAGCTGTTAAACACATTCCTTGCAGTAGCCATAATATTAGCCACATCTGCTAAAATAAGTCACGGGATTTTAATCACACCTAAACAGTAGGGCTTTAGCATTGCCCATTGTGCCTCTTGATAGTCTGTGCCCAGATTAGTAGCCCCCTTTGCCTCTTCCTAAATACTAGGTGACACAGTTTGACTAGGTCCCTTAGAGTATCCCTTTCCACTCAGAAATGATTCACAATCTGCTGGTCTTTCAGATGGTGATATGTGAGATGTTGCTGTGGCTCCTCTTGTGATGTGGATGGACACAGCACACAACACTATGAGTACTGGCTGTGATAACAGCAACCAGTACATGCTGCTGCTGCTAGGACACAGTTGCTAATATTGCTAATATGGCTGCTATCATGTACACCATGAATCTCTGTATTCAAAATGGGCATATGCCATCATGCAATGTTACTATTTTATTTACTTCTGAATCACTCATTTGCATGAGGATCCCCATTTATGTGTTATTACACACTCATTAGCATGTGCTGCATATTACACTATTTTGACTATTGAATGGCCAGGCTACCTGTGTAATGCCTTAACCATCTAGTTTTTGTAGTATTTTCCACATATCTGTGTACATTGCATAGCTAAAAGTTTAAAAAGATTCCACATCAATTTAGCTGTTGTTTCCAATAAATACTTGCCAGCAAAGCCTGTCATTGCTTTCTATATTTATATAGGGTTTACGCTTGTCTGGTTCTGCAACACATTGAGGGGACCATGAGGTCTTGTCATATTGAACAGTATTTATTACTAATGTGAGGAAAGGGAGTGCTGGAAGGCCTAGAATATATATGTGGAAATTTATTGAGGGAACAGCTACTGATAAGAAGACCACTGCAAAAACTGACAATTTAAAATCTATAAATCATAAAGTTGCACTGTTAGTTTCCTTTTGCAAATGTGGAACAAGGAAGAGTGAGACTAATATACTACAGTAATTGTCATAAACAGATAACTATGAAGAACAATTCACAGTGCAATTGGACAGCTTGACTGCACAGCATAAATTAATGGCTGGATAAAGACCAGAATTTGTAGCACACACACACACACACACACACACACACACACACACACACACACACACACACACACACACACACACACACACACACACATTTTTAAGTCATAAAATTTGCATCTTATTTCATTAAAAGAGGAAATACTTAGGTCTAAACCAGGATTTTAAACTCCCTCAAATTAAATAGTAGAAGTAGCTGCACTTTCTATAGCTGTTACAGCCTGTGTCTAACAATGCACATTAAATGGAAAACAAGCAACAACATTCTTGGCTCATTTTCAGAAAGTCTATTTCCTGGTAGATAATAGATAATAATGCCCATTTAAAGGCAAGTGCTCAGTTTTATGATATTTTTATTTTTTTATTATGTTTTAATTCTGATTACTGGGTAGAGCTGGCGAGATTACAAATAAAAACTGGAACAATAACAATTTACTCAAGGTCACTGCTTTCAAAAGTATTTCCTTGCAACTATTTATTTGAATTCATTTTGCTCAAATTTCATACTGAATGAAAGGCCATCTGGTCAAACCTTTGTATAACATGTGAAGACATGTGACTTTAAGGTTAGAACTGATATCTGATTAAAAATTCGATTGAAGGTTTATGATTAAGAGTGAGATATAAAATATGCTGTCTGCTTGACATTATGTTATAGTGTTTTACATTTCTGTGTAGGTTTTCACTGAATGTGTTTGTCAGAACAGATGCTTTACATGTTGGTGGATTTCATTGCTGACATTCAGACCTCTCAGCTGACCCTATTTTGAAAGAACATTTCCATTTTCAGGCTTGATTTACCCCCCCCCCCCCTGCACAGAATGTCACTATTTTAATTTACCCCTTCACTGAATCCCCCTGATCACATGTGATTTTTCAAGCTGTATAGTACAGACACAACATACTTCTTCTTCTTCTTCTTTCGGTTGCTCCCGTTAGGGATCACCACAGCAGAACAACTGTTTCCATTTCTTCCGGTCCTCTGCACCTTGCTCCGTCACACCAACCACCTGCATGTCCTCTCTCACCACATCCATAAACCTTATCTTAGGCCTTCCTCTTTTCCTGTTACCTGGTAGCTTCATCCTTAGCATCTTCTTCCCAATATACTCTGCATCCCTCCTCAGCACATGTCCAAACCAACGTAATCTTGCCTCTCTGGTTTTGTCGCCAAACCTTCCAACCTGGGCTGACCCTCTAATATACTTATTCCTAATCCTGTCCATCCTTGTCACACCCAGTGCAAATCTTAACATCTTCAACTCTGCCACGTCAAGCTCTGACTCCTGCCTTTTTGTCAATGCCACTGTCTCCAACCCATATAACATAGGTGGTCTCACTACCCTCTTGTAGACCTTCCCTTTCACTCTTACTGGTACTCTGTCACAAATCACTCCCACCCACCCACTCCATCCTGCCTTTACTCTTTTCTTCACCTCTCTTCCACACTCACCATTACTCTGAACTGTTGATCCCAAGTATTTACACTCATCTACCTTTGACATCTATACTCCCTGCATCCTCACCATTCCTCTACCCTCCCTCTCATTCACATACATATATTCTGTCTTAGTCCTGCTGACCTTCATTCCTCTTCTCTCTAGAGGATATCTCCACCACTCCAGGGTCTTCTCCACCTGTTCCCTACTCTGACTACAGATCATAATGTCATCTGCAAACATCATAGTTCACGGGGACTCCTGTCTGATCTCGTCTGTCAACCTGTCCATAATCATTGCAAATAAGAAAGGGCTCAGAGCTGATCCTTGATGTAATCCCACCTCCACCTTAAAAGCATCCGTCACTCCCACCGCAGACTTCACCGCTGTCACACTACCCTCATACATATCCTGTACCACTCTTACATACATCTCTGACACTCCTGACTTCCTCATACAATACCACAACTCCTCTCTAGGCACCCTGTCATATGCTTTCTCTAAATCCAGAATGACACAATGCAACTCCTTCTGACCTTCTCAGTACTTCTCCATCAACACTCTCAGAGCAAACATTGCATCTGTAGTGCTCTTTCCTGGCATGAAACCATACTGCTGATCACTAATCATCACCTCCCTTCTTAACCTATCTTCCACTACTCTTTCCCATAACTTCATGCTGTGACTGATCAATTTAATCCCTCTGTAGTTACTACAGCTCTGCACATCACCCTTATTCTTAAAAATCGGTACCAAAACACTTTTTCTCCATTCCTCAGGCATCTTCTCACTTTCCAAGATTTCATTAAACAATCTAGTTAAAAACTCCACTGCCATTTCATCTAAACACCTCCATGCTTCCACAGGTATGTCATCTGGACCAACAGCCTTTCCATTCTTCATCCTCTTCATAGCTATCCTTACTTCCTCCTTGTTAATCCACTGCACTTCATGATTCACTACCTGCATATCATCCAACCTTCTCTCCCTCTCATTCTCATCATTCATCAGCCCCTCAAAGTACTCTTTCCATCTGCTCAACACACTCTCCTCACTTGTGAGTATGTTTCCCTCATTATCCTTTACCACCCTTACCTGCTGCACATCTTTACTAGCTCGGTCCCTCTGTCTAGCCAATCGTTACAGGTCCTTTTCTCCCTCCTTAGTGTCCAACCATTTATACAACTCTTCATACGCCTTATCCTTAGCCTTATAGAAAGAGGGCACACATCTTACATCTCCCATTTTCTGAAGCAAAAGTGAATGAGCTTCTAATGTAGAATTGTGCAATGCATTTCATTAAATCTATAGATCTGACGCTGTTTCTTTGATAATGTCCTAATATTTTCCATCATTTTTGTCACTCTGTTTTTAAACGTTCCTTAGTATTATGCCACATTACTACTGGAAGTGGGAATAACTGTATGCTATTTGGTATTCAGATTTTATGATACACAGATTTTCAGATTTGTAGCTGGATGCACCTTCTTTTCAGTGATCTTTCTTCCTATGTTTAATATCTGCAGGTTAAGAGGTCTGCAGAGGGTGAATTTGGTGATGTGGTTGTCAGCGAGTACATCATCACCTAGTATTCCAGTCCTAACCCTAAAGTTACCTTCTTGTTCCATGCCTTTTTTGTGATTGCTCAACTAGAAAAAAAAATTGAAGTCACCATCAGACATAATTTGTCTGAATATTGGTACTACTAAGAAAAGAGTTTTATTAAGGTAATGTCCAAAGTTGGCTTTAGGAGTAGCAGCAGGAGTTGGGTACCTAGGGGACCCCTTGTACCATCTTAGTCATGTATACTAACCCTCTGACCCCTTCCCTGCCTTTAACTCCAGCCCTACATATTACCTTACCAAAACCCCCTTCCCTAACAATGCCAGTATGCAAGACACTCACACACATACACACGCATACATTTCCACTATCACTGGATGAAAGCAAATGCACCCAACATCAAAATACCAAAACTGTATTTGATGAAAAAAAAAACCAGCCAAAAAACACTTTGTGTTTTTTGTAAGGGGCAACCTTCCCTCTACCCCTGATATGGAGGGAGCCCTGCACACACCCAAACTTATATACACAACCCCACAATCACACTAACTCACAAAAGGGGGAAATTCCTCCCTAAAAAGGGAATCATGTCTAGTGCAACTCTCCAACAATGTTTTCCTGTAGAAGAACTTCACTTGTCAACAGGTTTAAACTCGGGCAATTGAAGCTCAAGCATTTGATCTTCATCCACCAGTAGAGTAGATTCCACCCCCCCACACACACACACACACACACACACACACTCACACACCAGTATAGCAACAAATGCACACAAAATTCAGATTCAGTAACAAACACACACACACAGCACTAAAACTGTCATCAAACCCTGCCATTACTCTAAGCCTAACCTGGAAACACTTGCACAAGCACTCACATCCCTTAAAAACACAAACACACACAAAAAACTAACTCGATTCCCTTCCCTAGCCCTAACACTACCTCTAACCTGCAAATACTTTTACATTAATTCCCATGCCTAACCCTGAGACTTTTAGTACATCCAAATACTTTGGCATTAGTTCAAGACCTCACTTAACTTCACACAGTCACAGGACACACAGCAATGGAACGCTGAATGTTCCTAGCAGCAACATTTCTAGCACTTGGTCAGAGTGCATTCAA